>NC_060061.1:2493047-2668009 GCF_020283565.1 Trifolium pratense | reverse complement strand
CATTCCGTGCAAGATTGAACCAGCAACAGTGATATGAGAGAGACCTGGTCTACCATAGTTATCCTGATGAATCTCGCTGATATTTCTCACGAGCGGTAACTCTGCATATTTGTTGATTCCAACTAATAACAAATTTTGACAGAAAACTTTAAAAGGGGGAAAAAGAGCACGCATTGGAATCATTTTATGAATGAAGAAATGAAGATGAAAAGCATGAGAAGGCACTAACCAGTGATTGCGGAGCATGAAGAAGAAGAAGAAGTAAAAACAATTGAAGAAACTATGATGAGGCTGAGCAACAGAGTCATGATCACATAACGTTCTACCATCTTCTACCACTTTCTTCTTTTTTTAGCTTTGTGTGTCATGCGTTTCTTTTTGCTCAATTTTGATTTTTGTATTATTATTTTTTTTTTTGGGTGAACAAGACTCTTTCCTAAAAATATGCTATAAGCTAATTTATAGCTGAAAAACTAGCTTATAGCCGATGGCGGGTATAAGAAAATGAAAATGTTTGGCAAATTTAGTTGTTGTAATTATAAAATGACATAAAAGTACATGGTTGGTAGATAGTTATTACGGTATATTTTTTTAAAAAATAGAATAAAATGTAAAAAGTTATAAGCTCATACGCTACTTGTAGTAGCATCTCAAAAAATGCTATAAGCCTAATCAGATAAACTTGTTATCAAACACATCAATTTTTATGAAATAAACTTATAAGTTAGTCTAATAAGCTATAAACTAACTTATTGAACTTACGAAACACACCTTAAATCGGAGATGTAAGGAAAATGTCATGGAAGAGGATCGACCTCACCTTTTTCATGTATTTTTATTCTTATATTTAGTTCATCATATACACCGTCATGAAACTATTAATTAACAATAAGTCATCGAACTTATTTGCCTTAAAAAATTAAGGGATAATAGATGTTTATTCCTGTAATATGGGCGAGTTTATCCCTCTCATGGAATATGTTGACATAAATTCTGTCATTTATCCTTCTCATGGAATATGTTGACATAAATTCCACATAAGTGATGACGTGACATAACCAGTGAAGGGTAAACTAAAATTCGCTAACATTGTAGGAAAAAATGACAGAATCTTAAGTTGATTCCATGAGGGGGTAAATGACATAATCTCACATTACAGGGGTAATTGGAAAAAAATTACACCGGATAAACTAAAACTCGCTCACATTGCAGAAGATAAACACATATTAACCCAGAAATTAAAAAGATGAAATTTTAATATATGTAAATTGAGTTAGGGTTCAAACCTCAAACACTCCTGACAATTACTCCAAGTAGATTGACCATCTAGTTAATTTTTTAAGAAAAGAAAATGGGAAAGGGAATGACAACAAATTTGGAGAAATATTTGTCCAGACACAACACTAAATAAAATACGTTTGGACACACATGCTACAAATTTCACAAATATAACTTACACTTGTGCAATATTTAACTAACATTACATCGCTCAATAACGCTTTAATAAATATAAATTTCACAAAATTATATCAATTGGACAAAATTATATTGAATTTGTTAAAACATATTAGTTTTAACCTTTCTATAATTTTTAATATTTATTATCCCATTAAAAAAGTATAGGTATATTATTAGTTTCAAATATTCATATTTCAACAGAATTTTTATTTTTAAAATATATAAAATTAAAAATTACCCTTGTGATGAAGTGACATATAGCTTTAAAAATTAATTATTAATTTATTAAAATATTAATTATTAATTGATACTTTTTGACGTGTTATTAATTAATATTTATAGTTGTTTAACTTGATATTTATATATTTATTTAAAACATAATTATATTTGTTTGTTTTTTTTCATTTTAAAATAAATTTTCAAGGTTAAATAAGAAAAATATTTTCTCATTTTATCTTACGGGTTTCTAATTCAACCTTCACTAGAAAATAACGATTTAACAACAAAAGATAAATACATAATAAATCATAATATGAAAATAACAACTTATTATAATTCAACCTTCACTAGAAAATAACGATTTAACAACAAAAGATAAATACATAATAAATCATAATATGAAAATAACAACTTATTATATTCGGTTAGCCACCGATATAATAATAGCCACCCATAGTGAATTGGTTTAAGTTGAGAAGGTCTTGGACCTCTTAGTCTCCTTAAGCATATAGTTAGAAGTTTGATTCATGATTCATATGTATGGAGAAAATTTGGTTTAAAGAGGAAAATCCACTTTATATACCCCATAAGTTTCTCGACAAATATTAGTAATCATTAACAGCGATGAAAACTTCGTACCAATATCATGTTAATAAAAAAACTTATATAATAGCCCATTCTAATTTTTTTTTTAACATAAATTAAAACTCATTCTAGAACTCTTGATGATCAAATATGTGACTAAATTTAAAATTGACATTTTAATTTAAAGGAAAATGTTAAACAGTGCCCTCGGGGCACTAGTTAAGAATATAAATATAGAAGTTTTATCTCGTAAATTGTGCATTCAATGTTTTAATGATGTGAAAAGTTGTTCTCTCTCATCATTAACTTTATAATTTGTTTACTTTTTTAGTATGCTTAACTAGTGTCCCAGAAGCACTGTTTAGCATGACCCTAATTTAAAATACATAAAAAATAAAAAAGAGTTGAAATGGGTGGGGGCATAAACTCAAAAAGGAGAAAAGCATAAAAAGATTGATTGATGAAAGGGAAAGCATGAGAATGAATGGGGAGATAATGAATGAGGGAAGGAAGACAGGAAAAGGATCGATGAGAGATAGTAACTTACAAGTGATCCTACCATGCCGCGTGGATGCTTTATTTATTTCACGTGGCAAAAGCTGGTCCCACATGGGTCCCTCTTTTTAACTACTAGTTGATTTTTCAGAATATCCACTTATGCATGAATTTTAGTCACACTTATGTTTTTCTTTTGGTAGCTTCGATTTCACTTCTTACTGCATATTTATGGTTACTTTTAAGAAGAGAAGTGGCTAGGTAACATGGTTTACATATTGATCAATGTTAGAAAATTGTTCAAAATCCTCACCATTGCTGTCGGTTGTTAAATATTAAATTTTAGGTTCGAATTTAAGAAAATACAAAACTCAAATTATATTCATTAATTTTTTGTTAGCGTAAATTAATTTTATATTGACATTTATAATAAGAATCAAACACTTCTCCATGGCATACCATTGAGTGGGGTGTACGGTGTTGTTGGTATTTTAAGTGTGAGTCGAGTCTCACATTGAATAGAAAAATGGATTGTGAATATTTTATAAATGAGAGGACTCATTAACTTACAAGTGATCTTACCAATGTAAGATGTAGTGTTCAGCTCACTTATGTATTTGTTCAGTGTCCAATGTAATGATTCCCCCCAACAGTGGTATCATCAGAGCCGACGGTTGAACCGACTTCTTGTATCAAAAGTCTTTCTGACTAAAGTGTTTAGGCGGCGTGTCCCATTGGTGGATTCACATTGGCTATGCAAGTGGATGAAAAAAAAATCGTTTGAAGGGGAGCATATACCCGTAAACAATGGATGAACTCATACCTGAAGAGGTGGCGTGAGTCCCGCATTAGATAGAAAAATGGATGATTAATACTTTATATGTGAGAGGACCCATAAACCTAATGCTTTAATGTTTTGAGCTAAAATGTGGTGTTCAACTCACTTATATAATTGTTCAACACTTAATGTGATGATCACAAGACTCCCTCATAACCCAACACTATTAAATGACGGTCTAAAATTAGTTTTCTATATACTATTTTCTCTTTATTTTAACTACACAAAAGAAAAGTTAATTTGAAGAATGAATTAAGCACAAGAGAATGAAATGGCAAGTTGGCAAATGCAAAAAGAAATGTGAAAGGGACATGAAGTTTAGTTAGGAACAGCCGCCAAATTAAGTTATGTTGGCTAAGGAATTGATTTCCTCATGCACGTTAATATATATTCTTAATCCAAAACAAAGTGTGAAATGCATCCATGCATGCATGGTAATGTGGAACACACAAAAGAACAAGCAACAAGCATAGCATCAATAATCCAATATCGAAGGAGAGATCAAGAGATGATTATTAAATGAATTATAAAATATTTTATTATTACTAGCATAGAAATATATTAATATAAAGTATTTATACTAATAATCATTAATTCAAGCTTGAAATCAAAGATATCAGGAATCATCCAATTGATCAAAAAAACAAATGAAAAGTAGAATTCATTCAAAGCCAAAAAGAAAAGAAAGAGAGAGGTTGACACATCCTCCAAGTATGCTTTTTTGTTTTTCCAATCTTTCTCTCTCTTTTTGTCCTCTTTATCAAAACCCCAAGCAACCACAACATTCCACCCTCCCCCTCCTCATTGGCCCTCAACATTCTCTCTCAATTTTTCTCTCCCATTCTCTCCCTTAGGATCTTCTTTTCCTCAACTAATTAAGGTCTTAATTTCTTTCTCTCTTTTAAACCATCATGTTTAATTAATTTCCTATATATATATGTACATGTACTCATGTACTATATATAGAGAGAAATTTCAATTTATTTTTATTTTTAATTACCATGCTAATTAGGTTTTAATTTTGTTTTTGTGTGGCAGAGTTTGTTTGAGGCCTTGTGCTCAAGTTTTTGTTTCGGGTGTAACAAGGCAGCTCTAGAGCTTCTTTTGTAGATATCTCTATACTCTTTGTTATCAATTAATTTCAAATAAAGAGGGGGGTGCATATAGAAATTTGGTGAGTTAGATTATAATATATTTCATATGGCACCTGTTTCATTGCCTCCTGGATTTAGGTTCCACCCTACCGATGAAGAACTTGTTTCTTATTACCTCAAAAGAAAGATTAATGGCCGTAGGATTGAGTTGGAGATCATCCCTGAAGTTGATCTCTACAAGTGTGAACCATGGGACTTGCCAGGTATATATATATAATTTTACATTCAAACATTAATATTACATGAGTTTAATTTTGATGATTGTTGATGTAAGCTTTTTAAGTTTTTAATCAATCAAAAACAAAAACAACCTTATGTGTGACTGTTAAATATTATTTGGGTGAGCATTCCGATACACATCTTATTTGAATATGTACCGGAATTATCCACCTCAGCAGGTGTACCCATACATATTCAAATAAAATGTGTACCGAAGAATTCACCTATTTTTTTATAATACGAGTCGATAGTGCAAAAACTTTTACACTCTCAATGCATAAATTTCAATACTCCATCATGATATGTATGGATAATTTAATCTATAATGGAATTTCTGTCTAAAAACTAATTAAATAAAAAATTAATTGCTCATTATTTGCATAGAGGTTTGAAATTCATTTGTTGACTTGATAGTTTTGAATATTGACTAAAAGAAAATCACACAATAACAAGGAGAGGCATGATATTTTTTTTACTAGGAGAGGCATGAGATTAAAACAACTTTTTTAATTTTGTTTTGATTGGCAAAATCATTATTGGTTAATGTAAAAGAAAAAAAAGAGAAGCTTACAACTAGAAGTGCTTTTAACAATCAAAACAAATTTAAAGAATCTTAAAAAAGTGAGGGAACATTTCTTTAGACACGGATTTTGCTTCTGATCTTTATTCAATAATATACGAAGAAACACATGCTTGCTTTATTGGTCAAGTATATTTTCCCACTTTGGCATAAAATATTTAGGGGGTATACTTAACGTTGTAGGGAGAATGGTCCTTCAATTATAGGGTTACTGTTGTGAACGTCAAGGTACATAGTAATGAGGAAAATATATAGTTAGATTCCCAAGTCAAAAACAGTCAACAAAAGGAAAGGATCACATACATACATACATGACTCCCATGCAATCATCTCCTATACTTGCCTTTTTCATCTTCATTGCTTTTCTCAACTATATATAATATTATTTGCCATTAAAAAAAACACTAACATTTTTTTTTGTTTCAAAAAACAAACATGCACTCATCTCGGGTCTATCTACGTTACGGAAATTTTGTTTTAAATATATGTCGTGTGAAAATTTCACATCTATTTTCTATCTTTTTTTCTCTGTAGCTCAGCAATCTTTCGTAGGATTTAGATTTACTATAATCAACAATGCACAAATTCACAGAGTCAAAGATAACGTTGGTCGTTGGATCAAGATCAAACTGTGCATATTTTAAAGGATATCTTGATTTTTTTAAGAAGCTAGCTAAAATTTTGATCTTAAAATTTAAATCATTTGATCTCAATCCAACAGCTACGACATTTTCCATTACATGAATGTGTAGATTGTTGACTACAACAAATCCAAATCTTCTTTCATAAGATCATTACAAATTTAATATTAAAAATTGTAGTAAACATTTTTGAACGTGGAAAGCCAAGAAGATATCCTAGTTTTCGGCCTCTCAAAACATGCAAATACTGTATATAACTAGAGGTGTTTATGAAAAGTATTATGATTATTAATTAACAAATTATTATCACACTATTATAGGGAAATCATTGCTACCAGGGAAAGATTTGGAATGGTATTTTTTCAGCCCTCGGGACAGGAAGTACCCAAATGGGTCAAGAACCAATAGAGCAACAAAATCTGGATATTGGAAGGCAACGGGGAAAGATCGAAAGGTGAATTCTCAAACTCGTGCTGTTGGAATGAAGAAAACCCTAGTTTACTATAGAGGAAGAGCACCACATGGATCTCGTACCGGTTGGGTTATGCATGAGTACCGTCTTGATGAAAGAGAATGTGACAATCCTTCTGCAGGCTTGCAGGTTTGAACCCTGAATCTCCTGATTAATACAACTTTCGTTTCTTTACTAGATGTAAAATCAGTATAACTAACTTTTACATCTAATAGTCTGCAAAGACGCTTTGTATTTTTATTTTTTTAGTTTTGATATTAGGCAATAAAATGTGATTTGATCGAAAAAAAATTGTGATTTCAGGATGCATATGCGCTTTGCCGTATATTCAAGAAGAGTACAGTGATAGTCCCAAAAGTTGGGGAGCAATATGTTAATAATGTGACTAGGCATGCAAATCATATGACAAGTGATCAACAATCATCAAGCATTGAGTTATACTCTGAAGGAGGAAGAGATGAAGTTTTAGAGAGCTCAAATTATTTGATGCCATGGGATGCAAACTCAATCCAAAACATGAATGGGAATAATAATTTCAATAACAATGGTGGAATCACAAGGGACAATGGAAATTGGACACAATTCTTATCGGAAGATTTGCTCAATCTTCCAACATCTTCCTCATCACTTCCCAATTATGGATCCACACCTAATTACCCTCCATCCAAGGTATTACTAGACTTTTACACCAAAATTAAATTACTTTTTTTAAATTTTTTTTAAAATAATTAATTTTAAGAGTTTTTTTTTAAAAAAAAACTAAAATCTACCTCATAAAAGTAATTGTTTTGAGTAGTTTCTCTTAAAAATTATTACGAAAAAAAAAAAATTCATTACGATAAGAAAACACAATATCTTCTATTTTTTAAATAAAATTAATCTTTTAACTATTAAATATTAAAATGACTTCTTTTTTTTCTTTCTTCATAATATGTAACATACGCTGATACAAATGTTAAATTAAATTTTAGCTTTTATAAATTTTGGTCTAAACAATGTAAACAATTTAAAACCTCCACAATCGCATGATGACCACAATTGCAGCCATACTTGTTAGTGTTTACCATTAAATTAAAGATTTATCGTAATTGCAACCACAATTTAAAATTATTCTAGATAAAATTGGTTGTTATTATTTTTTTCCCTTTATATGGTCTTGTATATTTTATAAACATTTTGTTTTAATTATTTGCAGGTGGATATAGCACTAGAATGTGCAAGAATGCAACATAGGTTTTCCATGCCACCTTTGGAGGTGGAAGACTTTCCTCAAGTTGGTTTTAATTCCGAGATGAAAATGACACAATTAGCCTCAAGTTCAATGTGTGGAACTAGAAATGAAACAGATATCTTGCAAGAAATTCTATCTGTTGCTCAAGCTTCTCAAGAATTGATAAATAATCAATCAAACTACTCACATGCATTTGGTGGCAATGAAAACTATGCAACTCATCATGAAAATGATTTTACTTTTATGGTTGGAAATAATAATTACAATATGAATGATCATATGAACTCCATGAGATATGATGACAAAGCATGGGAAGATCCAAACATGAGATCAATAGAGATTGGAGATCTTGATGATGAATTCAAGGCTGAAAGAATGGTAGAGAATTTAAGATGGGTTGGAATGTCAAGCAATGATTTAGAGAAGGTATGATATATTGCTAATATTTAAAATTTCTTTTAGTGCTAATTTAAGATATATAGGATTTTACTAACGAGTGTCTCAGAATACTGGTATATAAGATGGATTTTTTTTTTTGATAATCATATATAAGATGGATTTAAATGTTGCACAATCATTTTCATCTGAACCGTTTGATCAAATTTGAACGGTTAAAGTTTCAAGTTCATTAAAATTTTGATTGTCTAATTTTGATCGAATGATTCAGATGTGACTAACTGTTAGAGTCATGACCGTAGACGATGTAGATTCATATAATTTCCAAAATAGACTTTAAAAATTGAGCCTACACCCTAATGATGTATGCTTAATATTTAATAAATTAACATTGTACTTTATATATGATTATCTAATTTAAATAATTTGACAGAGTTTTATGGAAGAGCATCAAAAGGTTGTTCCAATTGAGGAAATTTCAAGCTTCCAAACAAACAGGAAAGAGAATGAGGTGCAAGGTATTATTATTAATTAAAAAAATCATACATATATGGTTGCTTTTTGTAATGATCTTGGGTCATGTAACATTATTTTTTTCAACTTTATATTAATTTCCTAAATTAAATTTATTAACAATGGCATTTGTACTTTGCAGTAGAATCTGAGCAACAAAATATCAACAAAGAAATCAATGAAACTAACATTGGTAATTTCTCAATGGAGTTTATCAATGATAATGATGACCCAAATGAGAATTTTATAGATGATAGTAACATTGATTATTCAAATTCTACAAGCTATGAAGTTGTTGAAGAAACAACAAAAGTTAGTCATGGAATGTTTGTTGCTACACGTCAAGTAGCTGATACATTTTTTCACCAAATAACTCCTTCACAAACAATCAAAGTTCAACTCAATCCAATTATGGAAAACAAAAAATCTATAGAGAATGAAGAAACATTGGTTATACCAAAAAAACAAGGGTACCCTTTCTTAAGGAAGTTTAAGGCCAATTTGATGGAGTACATGAAAAAGCCATCAAAGACAATAACTAGTGCTATTGTTTTTATGTTTGCACTTTTTTTGGTGCTTTGTGTTTATTTGAAGGAGCAAGTTGAAGATATGAAACCAAAGTCAAAGTTTGTGAAAAGGAAATATTGCTATGAAGCTAATAGCATGAACAAAATAATTTGGAAGGAAAAAATTTGGTTTGTTGGTAGGAAAAGTGGTAAAGGTTTTGATGTGGTCTTGAAGAAGATAGGAATTTTCCTCACCATATCTTTGGCTCTTTGTACTATGTGGGCTAACCATATATGATAGTTTGTGCTTGAATAATTTCTAATTTCATTTTGTTTTTAGTTTTTCTAACTTAAGAATTTGATATAGAAACTCAAATTGGGGTTCTTTAAATTATATAGGGGGATTGATAATGTATCCAAATACTTGTATTTTTTCTTACTTGGTCACACATGTTATTTGATTAAGAATTTGTTGCATTTAATTAATACTAATTATAAAATCCTTTATTAATTACTTCTAGTCTATTACTAATATATTAAAATCGATTAACACAAAAATTATTAATTTATCCTTATTACTTTTAACTACATTCCAAGTTTTATATCATTCACTGTAATTTCACTAAAAAATATAAAAAAATATAGATAGATGATATATATGTTTAAAAATAGATTATACAGGAACAAAACAGAACAATGTAGACATATCAATAGGAAGAAAAAAAAATTATAGAAAGTTTAGTCAATACAAAATATAGAAAGAATATAGAAAAAATGAGAAGAAACCCCATAAAAATAGGAATATAGAAATAAAAAAAACAATACTCTATAAAAAAATGTAAACAATATTTTTCATCAAAAAAAGAAAAGAAACATAAACATTTTTTTTATAAACGAAACATAAACAATCACTTAACAAAACGAGGACAACAACTCCAGGTAAAGTACCATTATTGTATCTTCCTTTGTTCTAAAAATGCTTACTATTGTTTAAGAGTTCATAAGCCTAACTAATTTGATATTATTTTTTGGTACGAAAAAAGGATATGGCAGATCAAGCCTATACGAGATATGTGTTGTTAACTACTGGAAGTCTCCTTGTTTAAATGCTGCAAAGAGGAAGGCTCGTGTCATCTCAAAATTTAAGTCTTGTAAATAATATTTGCAAGATTTATATTTAGGGACGGAGGGAGTAATAAGGATTTCAACTCAACCGAATTTATAAAAGTAACTATGTAGGTGTGTAACCAATTCACATGACATGTGATTTTTATCATCCTAGTCCTAGTTAATTCATACATGTCTAACCTTATGATCCTAGTTCTAGTTCTAGTCGTGGTTAAAATTGTTAATGTTCTATCTAGTGTAGGAATAAATCGCAAGAAGTAATAACGTAGCACGAATACTTCTCAGATTAATCATGTTTTGTATCGAATACATGTCGTTAACGGACAGTGATATGATCTCAACACTTACGATTATACTTAATTATGTTATTTTTTAAAATTATTATCGCTGTCTATGTCCGTGCTTCGATGATTTTGAATGTGTAGTTGTTGAACTAAGGTGAGTGCAGAGCACATGTATGATGAGTAGTGGATCACTCACATTCATCAGGGTATCAAATCATAGAGAATGTGACAAAACAAAAAGATGTAACAATTAATAGAAAGAAAGAAAAAAAAGGATGAAAAAGTAAAAATGAAAGATGACAAAATAATCCAAACATAAGTTCACGGGTCACTCACTGTTTCCTCATCTTTGTTAAATTTAATAAATTAAATAATATATAAAGTATACACTATACACTCCACTAGCTACATGCCAACAATTCATTCATACACACACTCCTTATGATTTCACCTTAGTTTCAAATTTCAATCCATTTTTCATGAAAAAGCTGCACACTGCACCACCAAGAAGTAGTTGGCGCAGTTAAGCTGCAGATAATTGCTTAAAAAGTTAAATAGCTTTTTAATTATCTTCTAAGTGTGCATTAAAATAATGAGAATGAGAATGAGAAAATATAGTATATATTATTAGCTTCATTGGTCACATTGTTTTTTCTAACTTATTATGGATTCAGCTCCTTGTTCATGGTTTCAAGCCATATTTTTCTTAGTATTGGTTTGGTTATTTAACTATGGAAGTGTTGATGGAGTGAGTGTTACAGTGAAAGTTGGAAATTTTTCAAAGGTTGAAGATGCTGTGAATTTTCATATTTACTATGGTCAAACCTTCAAAGTCATTAAGAATGCTGTTGATGGCCAGAGCTATCTTCTTCTTCAGGTATCTTGAAATCACTAGATTTAGAAACATTGTTTTTTGTTTTAACTAGGATGTGTGTTAACAAATGTTTATAAGTTGTTTCAATGATTTTATTAATTATTATTCATGAGTTATATAAATACAAATAATCTACATTAGAAAGGATTACTTGATACATTAGTGTGATTAATCTTTGTAGCTGCCCAATTTGTCATTTCAAAACATTGATTAGGTAAAGTAGCTTCTTTTATTAGCAAAGTTATATGTAATCAAAGGTGGGACAAATCTAATCAAGACATTGGGCTCAAGTGGTTAATGAGCCCCCTAGGACGAATTGTTCGGGAAAACCCGAGTTCGATTCCTAGTGGGAAGAATTCTTTGGACAGACTTTACTTATCTCGCGGCCGAGTTCTGGATTACCGAACCCCCTTCCTTGGGAACCAAAAGGTTAATACAAAAAAAAAGTGGGACAAATCTTGTTCCGCCTAGCGGTAAGACACTCGAGCACCTAAGTATGTAGTCAATGTTCGAATCTTGATTGTTGTGTATGTAGAAAATCTAATTGGGAGACGAGAGTTCATCTTGTGTACCCAACATCCAACAAATTTCCTAACAAAGGTTAGTCACCGACAATACAAGATGGTATCAGAGGTTTGATTCGGCTTGGTGGGAGAGCGTAAGTTGATCCTAGTATTGGATCAACTATAGGATGTGGAAACTCACACTTGAGGAAAGATTGTTAGGTTTCAATTGTGAGTGGTTAAGTCTCACATCGACTATGAATGAGAAAAATATTTGATATATAAGAGGTGAAAGATACACCTAACATCTTAAGGTTTTGGGTGGAGATGTGACAACTTTCTCTTGCGCTCGTGGAGTATTAGCTTGTTGTTGCTCCCGACGCTCCATCAGACTCACCAATAGTTTGTTCGTCTGTTGGGAATTAAACATAGGGGTTACATTCCTTTTTCCTACTTTATTGCATTTTTGCTATCTTTTCTTGATAAGCTATGTTTAGCTAACTGTTATTTCATGGATGAATTCCTCTCATTGGTAGAATAACTCAAGGATTGCATCAAGGACAAAATATTGCACTTCAAGAATCAAATCATTTATCATACCATTGTCCAACTTCTCTGTTGATACAGATTCTTTTCCTGGTATGTTCCATGCATAACCAAGTCAATGTTCTCATGCTAACCCCTATTATTTTGTCATTCTTTTGGATCATAAGCAGATAAGCTTAAAAGTGTCTTATTATTTTCCTGTAATTTAACACCTTAGTTGCAGCTAACATTTCTTTTTCCTTGTTTTGAATCTATGAATTGGAACTCAAGTTTCCTTCTTAGAGGTGAGAATCTCACACTACTCAAAGTTTATATGTTAGTTATTATGTTCGTATTTTTTTTTCCTTCACCAGAGTTCAAAACTCGGCCATTTAACTCATCTGACTTCTTCAGCCCTTCGGCCTTTATTATGTTCGTATTTTTTTAAGTTATTATGTTCGTATTATGTTAATCTTATATTTCTTCCTATTGTTGTTTTGAGCAGCATTTAGGCTTACTTGAGAGCTTAAAAGGCATAACCTCGGAAACTGTGGCTTCTCCATGTGTATTGAAATTATATAAAGAAGGAAAGATTGAAATGTTGAACAAAAGTGATTATGGAATGCTTTCACAGTTTTCTGCTCACTTCTTTGGTGACACTGATCAACAGCCATCTTGCAATTTTGCAACTTCAGTTCCTTATTCAGAGGATACCCCTTTGCAGGTAAGCAACCTAAGGTTATTAATTTATAGATAATTTTTCAAAATTCAGAACAGCTTATTTGATTGTTGATTGTGGAATAGCTTATTTGATTGTGCTTTAGTTGATGTATTTACATGGCATTGTCAAATTACAAAACTATAACAAAAAATAAAGTCAAATTGTTTTCATATATGCTATAAGCTGTTTTTGTAAGCTATCATGCAAGTTTATGAAAATAAGCTGAAAACAGTTTATAGACATGTTATGAGCTATTTCTGTAAGCTCTCTCAAATAGTTTCACAAATGTTTATGTTAGTAAATAAAGTCAAAAAGTCGATCCAAACAGGCCTTAGGAACATGCATTGAAGAGTGGTACAATAGGAGCTTTTGTCACTAGAAAAGAGTGTTCGACGAGGTTGAAGATTTTATGTGCTAGATATGCTTAATCATTTGCTGCATTCACTTTGACAGAGAGCAGAATGGATCAAGTTCATAGGAGCTTTTGCAAATGTTGAATCTAGAGCCAATCAAGTCTATACTACAGTAAGAAAACCATTGCACTTGAATTATGTTTTAATCTGTGTAACTGATTTGATTTTGTAATTTATGTTAGTATGTTACTAACAAATGGCTTATTATTGTATAGGTTAAGGAGAATTATCTGTGCTTGGCTGAAATTGCGAAAACTCGAACTTCATTCAAGCCAACTGTAGCTTGGATGAAATATGATCATGTATGCATCTCCAAAATATTAATAATACTTATATATAATTTATCGACACAAAACGAGTTAATATTGCGTAACGTTATACTGAAATGTTATCTTTGCAGGGTGTTTGGTCTTTTACAAAGGAAGCATATTATCTTAAGGTATGAAACTTTAGCTATCTCTTACAGAAATTTTCTATTAATCCGGTGATTATACTTAACTAGTATGTTTTTTGGGTCTCTATCAAATAGTATATGGAAGATGCAGGGGGAGAGATTTTGAATGCCAACAAGAACACTTACAATGTTTCTGATCCAGATGATTTGGAGGAATTTCATGCCATCTTATGCGTGAGTTGAAATTACTATATTATCTTCGTCCCTAAACATAGGACTCGCTGATTAAATCGCGCAAATTAAGAAAGTTGATAGTGGTATTAAATTTGTTAACGATTAGTATTTCTGATGTAGACTGTGGAAGTAGTGATTGATGAAACATTAACTTCTGATCTAGTCAACTACACAGCATCAACGTTTATCCAAAATCTAAATGTTGAAGATCGTTCTTGTTTTTCCTTTCTTACAAACACAAGCCTATGGAGATACGATAAACGGATTCAAAGCTCCTCTCTTGGTAAGTCACAATATCCAAACACACTACATTTTTGTGATTTTCTAGTGAAATATGCTCAATGTTTGTGTCAATACTTGATAACTTGTTCAGTTGTTCTCCAAGTATAATATTTTGTTTAATCTTCTGCATATGAAGATTGGTACAACGGAGCAGTCTCGCAACCTCAATTGGTATTAGCAGATCTTATTGAAGTTTTATTTCCAACTGGAAATTACACCATGACTTATTTTCGGAACCTTGTTAAGGTATGCTTTCATTGCTTAATAAATTTGAAGAAATTGAAGTTTTTTTTTTTTGTATTTCGAACGTCTCAAGTTGTTTCTGTTTCCTTGCAGGGAGAAAAACTTATAAATATTGGTCCTGAAATGTGTGACAGGGACACATCTTCAACATTGGATCCTACTATAGTACCATGTGGATGACTTATCTTTCAAATTTTAAATTAGGTAGATTGCTATTAAAACTATTCTTTTTTTATATTCCTTTTTTCGAATATAGGATCTATACTTGAATTTTATTATAGTATAATAGTGGTGTTTAGGTTTTTGAATTTTATTTTAAAATGACTGCAAAGTATTTTATTGATAACATAGAAACAGTTGTCATTTTGCAACAAATATACAACTTATTTGTAATGAATAAACTGTGTGAACAAGATTTTCACGAATAAATTGTTGCACGTCTGAAAATAAGTTACATTAACTTGTATAGTTGATCTCAACTCTGCGATCTAGACTTTGAACGCCTGTTGCAGCAAAACAATAGCGATGAAAGAAAAACGTAAGCTTGAGAAAAAAATGACAAACTATATCTAAACTTCAAATAACTTAATTTTATTTTGTCAAAATGTCTTCATTTGTTGGATGGCATACCTGCTTGTTCCTTGCTTTTTGAGACTTTGCTGCTTGGAGTTGGACACTGGTTGTTGAGGTTCATCTCTTAGAACAGATACAGTCTTAACCTGTAACATTAACATATAAGAAATGGTGGCTATTCTAAAAGTCTCATTACATATAGGAACATGGGTAAAGTGCATTATTGGCCCCATAACTTTCATAAACTTGCAATTTTGGCCCCCTAACTTTCATATATAGCACTTTTGGCTCCCTAATTTTAGTCCATTTTGCATAAGGCTAACCCCCACTGATTTTGACCAAGTCAACGCACATGTGCACAATGACTCGCATGTCACGTTAGCATGTCATGTGAGCCACTGTCCACGTGTGCGTTGACTTGGTTAAAAGGGAGTCAGTCTTTTGCAAAAGGGGTTAATGTTAGGGGGTTAAAATTGTAAGATTGTGAAAGTTAGGGGGCCAAAAGTGCAATTTAGCCTAAGAACAAATATAATTCTTACCAAATTCTTGAACATAAGGTTATAGAACATCCAAATGTATCTTTGCTTTGCTTCTTTTGGTTCATTATTCACTCTCCTCCAAAAAGTATAAATGTTTCCCATATTCAACAACTTGTTTGCATAAATCTTCCATGTATAACTACAAAACAAATCCATGCAATCTTTACTCAATGTTTCAAATGTTAAATATTAACTATTCTAATTTAAAGCTAGGAAATATTGGTGTTGTTTTTTCCCTTACCATTCGTTAATGCGCTGCAATCCGGACGCTGAAATCGTGTTCCAGTGTGTCGAATCCACTTTACATTTTTCAAAGAAATCAGCAATTTTGCTACTTGATTCATCTCCATTGAGGGGATCAATATGGAAACCAGAAACGCCGTCAACAATAATTTCAGCCGGACCACCATGGTTAGTAGCAAAAGTAGGCAAACCACAGTTCATTGCTTCAATGACAGTTAGACCAAATGCTTCATACAAAGCAGGCTGCACAAAAGCTCCCTTTCTGTCGGCAATGAAGCGATAAAGCTCTCCATTGCGATGTCTATCAGTCTGCGCAACTATCCATCTAAATTGACCCTTGAGTTGATACTTTTCAATTAAATCATGCATTTTTCTTATTTCTGCCATTTCTTCTCTATCTTTGGATTTCAAAGGATCAAAGAATCCTCCAACTATGACAAGGTTCACTAGACTTCTCAATCTCTTGTTCTTTCCATACCATTCGACTAAACCGGTTATGTTCTTCACAACATCAAGCCTTGCCATTGAGAAGATTATAGGTTGTCTTTTGTTTTCGAGATATCCACTGTAAGAGAAAATTAATCATTTTGTATGAATATTGTAATGTTTTTCTGAAGTCTTAACATCAACAACTAAATAACGGAAACTTTTTCGCTTACATATGATCTTTGTTATCAACTTTACTATACAGTAAGTCTTCAATGTCAGGATGAAATCGAGTTAGTCTTTTATCTTTCTCTGTGTAAGGAAAATAGACAGATTGATCAGCTCCAGGTGCAGCTATGTTGAACTTCGGATCAAATATATTTATCCCCGAAACAACTCTGCATAGCCCTGGGAGTGTAAATGTTGCATGACTTTCATATTGTCCTGGTTTATCTTTGCTGCAAAGAAAAACTTTCAGAATTGAGTATGTTACATTACAAGCCTTTGATAGTTTATTCTTTATTTATATATGTATTTATATTCATTTTTTTATCATCACATGTAGCACCGAAAATTCAGACGGAAGGTGTGTCTGGTGTCCAATATATGTCAGTGTAGGACACTAAGTCACTAAATGACACCGACACATGTAGTTTCATTCAACTTCTTTCATTTTCAAAATATTATAAGGGTTGATGGGTCAGTCTCTGACTCTCTGAGTCATATCCTGTGTCTGTGTTTGTATCATTGCTTCAAATATAAGATGTTTTCTCTCCCGACCCCCCGCCTTTCTTTTATACCCCAAAAATCCCATTTTGCCCCTTGTGGTTTGAAAAAATTTGGCCAACTTATTTCGGTTTATACAAACCGAAATTTTTAAACATGGAAAAAAAAATTCAGTTTATATAAACCGAAATAACATAAATGTTAAGAAAAGAAGAAAGATTTATGTTAAAATTCGTGTAGAGTTATCTGTGATAAATTTAGCATATTTTTTTGAATATAAGTCATATGCTAATTATTTTTAATCTAGTGTAAAGAAGACAAAATTTACTGCAGGATTGACACCGGAATTGTTAAATTTCATTAAGTATAGTATCAGAAAATCTACCTACAAGTTTGAGAAAAGTTTCTGCCCTGTTTCTGTACCAGTACCCATTATTTGGTCAAACTGAACCAATTGGATAGTTAACCCTCAAAACTAAAATTATATTTGTAATCTTGAAACCCTAAACTTTCCAACGAGTGGTCGTTTACTCAAATCGGACATCGTTTAGTATTTCAAATAAATTGTGGAAGTTGAGGGTCTGATGCTGAATTTATGCAGGAAATTTTGAAAAAAAATTGGAACACAAAATTTCGGTTTTTATTAACCGAATTTTTTTAGCATGACAAAAAAATTCAGTTAGTACAAACCGAAGTACCCCCAAGGGCAAAAACGGAAATTCAGGGGGTAGAAAAGAAATGTGGGAGGTCTGAAGAGAAAACATCCAAATATAAAGGTTGTGATTATAATTTTTTTTTTCTTCTTTTAATTATAATGCCTAACCTTCCAGCAATTTCCTGATATGTGCTTGTTATGATGAAATCTGATGCATTCATTGCAATTGTATCAGCCATGAATTGACATGAGAAGTGATACTTAGGATCTAACTCTTTCCACTTGACATCTGAATCTTCATATTTAGTCTTCTCTAAAGCATGTGCTATGGTTCCCTGGTTTTCAAGCAATTTCATTAATTAGTTCATGCAGCAGTGAGTTTCGCTCAGTTGGCAGGAACGTCTTATTTTATATGCAGAGGCCGGGTACGAACTCCAGACACTCGACTTATTCCCCTTAAGGGTAGAATTTCTAGTCACTAGGCTACTTACCAAAAAAAGGACATCCTTAAAAGTCACAAAAATTGTTGAATAATAAGATCTTACTTATCCAATGTATTAATAAAAAGATAGTGACCTGAGTTATTTTAAGTTTGCTAGCCATAAGAGAAGCTGCCAAATTCCCATCAGTGTAATTTCCTATAACAAGATCTGGTTTTCCTTCCATGAGATTGAGAATCTTAGTTGTGGCATCCTATAACACGAACCAAAGAACTAGTCAAATGAAAAATTCATTAGAAAATAAGTTTCGGGATGTCTCTTACTGATAAACACGTTTTCATGTCATATCTCGTCAAAGAATACCTGAGTAAACCTTTCAAGATAAGGATAAATATCGAAGCGAGAAACCCATTGACGCAATATTCCTTTATCTGTTTGAAAAGGCACGCGTAGAATTTTCGAGTGCTTGGTATCAATGATTGGTTCCAACTCTTGATTGCATTTGGTTCCTTGAGCATCAGGTATTAGCCTTGTGACCTACCATTGTCAGCAACATATATTATTCTATTAAAAGCAAGTTATTGTTATGTAGAAAGGAATCATTATTTTTTTGCATTAAATTAAACATACCACAAGAATTTGAGGCTTCACTTTTAAGCCTTGTTGATTAATTCTAAGTAGTAACTCTGCTTCCAAAGCTCTCACTTGATCCAATATATAAACTACCTATTCAAGATTGTAGAAAAGAAAATGTTAAATAATTGGTGTGTGATTGGTTCTGCGGTGAAAAAAGTTGATTTTGAATGAATTGATTATGGATAAAAGTAAGCTGAATGAACTTGAATGTAAAGTTATAATGTTTGGATGTATTAATTGTAAAGTTATAATGTTTTAAAAGTGAATTGAACAATAAATTCATTGTTAAAAATCAATTGTGGTGGTAAAAGCTTCAAGTTAGAATCGATTCGGGAGGCATAATAAATTCTACTCGAGAACATCCAAACATGTCAAAATCAATTCTACATGTCCTGAACTAATTTTGCCTCCTCCAAAAGCTAAACCAAACATACTACTCGAGTTTAGAAATGTTACCTGTCCGCCGGTGTCTGGCAAGCCAAGAACATCAGCTTGACCAAAATAACCATGAATAGAGAAGATTACAACATTGAATATTGTTGGAACTTTGCTGAAAAACTTCTCTATATTTATTGAGTCTGGAGCTTGGAGTACTTCTGACAAAGTTCTCATTGTATCCTTAACTCTTCCTGCAGTATCTCCCCATCCTCTTTCAAAACCCCACAGCTTAAACCTTATGAATGATAATGATATTGAATTAGTGAATCACTAATATTGTTCCACTTTTAGAAGTATCAAGTGTTAGAACAACAAATCCGGCTCTAAAGCAAACTGATAAGTAAACACACACAAGAATATAAACGATTATTTACAGAGTTCGGTTAATTGTATCTACGTCCGACAGCAGAGTGGTAACTTTAGTTTTTCGATTATGTAATACTTAGGTTTGCATAGTATAATGTGCACTTATCAGCTATGAAGCACAGATACCTCTATGATTAGGTGTCTCGCGGTGTCTAACACGCGTCCGTGTCGTGTCAGGTGTCCGTATTAGAGTCCGTGATTTATAGCTTATTAGTGAATATGAGGCATACTCGACATAAAGGGGCTTACCCTGGTTCAAAATCATGATAAGGAGTATCCAGTGGAAGTGCTGAGAGGAATGCATCAGCCACTGTTAGTGCCATCTGCAGCTTTGCAACTGAGCTCAAGGTATCATTTAGCATCATACTCTGTTGGATTAAACGACAAAAGGGATTATGAATAACCAAAAGTACATTACAAATTTACAATGCTTGTACTCTCATGTTTTAAAAATTTGACCGAATCGGCCGGTTCAATCAGTTAAACCAGGAATCAGCCAGTTTACTGGTTGGTTTAAATTATTGAACTACGGTTGGTTCAACGCTTGTATTGGTTTTTTATATTATGGACGTTTTTTACTTATTATCTATTTATTAGTCATTTTGTTCAATCGTGGTAGAACTATTTGAACAATGACCAAGATGTCTCACTAGTTTCTATCGTTGGTCTGGTTTTTAAAACATTGGTGTAACGTGCGTGTGTGAGATATTAATATGATGTTACTTACTTCTCCTCGATGATTTAGTGATAACAAGTAGTCCAATATAGGTTGTGTTTTTGCCAATTTGCAACTAAAGCGTGAAGTTAAGAACTTTGAAACAAAATGGAGGCCATTTCCAATTGAAGAAGGCAAAGTTAATTTAGGAATAGGAAAGTCAAATGCTCCAAAATCTGCTTCAAATGCATTTTCATCATTTGCCCTGCAACATGTTAGTTTGATTTGATTTATATGAAAATTCAAAATATGTGTTGTGATCTGATAACAAAAATGTGTCATTAATTTGTACTCATTAAAAATATACATATAATTTTGTAATATACTACTAATAATAATAATGAGTCAAATGAAATATACCACTTTTCGTCATATATTCTTTCCTTGAATTTGAGGTAATCAGTGGATGTTATAGGTTCAACTGAAAGATTCTCAGAGCTCACTTTTACATATTCCCAAACTCCAGGGTCTGGCCTTACTGCAAAGGCAACATACGGTGGATCAACAATAGCTTCCTGCAAGTTTCACAAGGGAGGTCACAATATTAAAATACACATTATTAATCTATCATTCACCGCCAGACACGACACTGACACGTAGACATATATCAGCTTAATAATGTCACATTGTAACATTTTTTTGATCAAGTAACCTAATGATCAGAATTTCATCCCTAAAATGAATGCTGAGTTCAAATCCCGACCTCTAGATATTGTAATGTGTCTACCAACTAAACTAAACTCACCGGATATGTAACATTAATGTAATGTTTATTTTAAGAAAGAAAAAAATTAACCTGTGTAAAACTTAATAAGAAGCCAAGATTGCCCTCTAATATTTGATTCCTATCACTCTGGTCCTTTATAACTTGCTCCATTTCTTCCATCAAGTCATGAACTTTTATGATCCTTTTACCTTTCTCAAGGTACTTGGCAAAACACCTCTTCATATGATACCTACTCTGCTTCGATGCATCTGGTGAAGACATGTTATCTGTTATTGAATCTGTGCGCTTCAATCCTGATGCAGAAGCCATGAAATTGAAGATATGATGATGTATATGATTTTTTTTTTCTCTAAGGAAATGTGTCTCAAATTATATGCATAGCTATTTATACTTTGTACATTATGAATTGGGGCCCATACATAGGTGCAAGAGTGGGAGAAAGAACATTTGCAAAGGCCAATGAGCATTTCTAAGTGGGAACTATTGGTATCATTCTTTTCTTCTTTCTGTCTCATTGTGGTGTTGTTCCTGTGGCCATATCTGAGATAGAATATGTGAAGTTGTCAAGTTTCCATCTTCAAGGCATTTGCTTATGTGTCTTGTGTACAAAATAATAATGGATATACCTAATTGTTAAGTTTTATCAAAGACAAGATTGATCTTCATCAGATGAGGAATGGCCGTGATATTTGTTCTGCTTACTAATAGCAGTTTCTTGATCATATTCTTAAATTGATGGATTATGTGTAACTCAACTTTATAAAATCGACTTATAAATAAGCAAGTGTGAGGTTTGAAGTCCCACGTTATATATTTTTTAGGGCATTTCTCAATCATTTGTAAACATATTTTCCACCTATAAATATATTTTTTAGGGCATCTCTCAATCATTTGTAAACATATTTTCCAGGTCATCTCTCAACAAATGTGAGACTCTTAATACACCCCAACATTATTGTGTTTACTGCGTGAATATAAATGGTGGGTGATACAGTAGCAGAAATTTGGTAGCAGGTGTCCCAATAGATCTTGGAGGAAAATTTGATTCTATCATAGTATTTTGAATTAAGTTTAACTCAACCTTACAAAATTGGCTGATAAGGTGAATATGGTGTGTAGCAGCAAGTGTGAGATTTGAAGTCCCACATTACTTGAAAACGTGAACGTTGACAATTATATAAGTGAGAGACTTGTAAACTCAATGACTTAAGGTTTTGAGTAAAGATCTAGTGTCCAACTCATTTATGTGGTTGTTCTTGACCCAATATAGATGATTTCTCTTATCTGCTCATGACCCAACAGTGATATCGGAGTCGATGGTTCAGTGAAGGTTCGACCGGGTCCTTGTATGAAAAGTCTTACGGCACACACTTGAGGTGGAGATTTTGTGTCACAATTGTGAGGTTGGAAGTCGCATGTTGCATGGAAAGTGAAAGTTGAATATTTTATAAGTGAGAAAGTCCATAAACTCAACACATTAAGGTTTTGGGTTAAGATGGGTGTCTAGCTCATTTGTGTGGTTGCTTTTGGCCTAACATGGATGATTCGTCGGGATCTTTGCATGACCCAACAGTGGTGTCATAGTTGATGGTTCGACAAAGGGTTTGGCCGTCTTGTTCTATGGAATGTCTTCAAGACAAAGGTGGTCAGGTGGCATGTACGGTGAGTGCAGCAATAGTAGTAAGTGTAATGTTTTAAGTCTCACATTACTTAAAAAAGTGAAGGTTGAACAATAATATAAGTAAGAGGACCTATAAGTAACTATGTGAGACTTAAAACATCACACTTGCTACTATTAATATATAAGAGTACAACATTTTAGTAAAAAAAAAAACAAAAAAGAGTATTATATATTCAACTTTTTTTCCCAGGTCCCGTGAGTTTAGTTCAATTGGTAGCGACATTACATTTTATATGTAGGCCTAGGGCCGGAGTTCGAACCCGAACATCCCACTTTTTTTTTACTCAAACCCCGAACATCCCACTTATTCACCTTAAGGGTGAAATTTCTTTTTCTTTTTTTGGTTATCGTGATGTTGGTACGAAGTTTCCATCGCCGTTGGCAATGACTAATCTCTGTCGGGGAACCTGTGGGGTACACAAAGTGGGTTCTCTCCTTCCAACCGAATTTTCTCCGTACACATGAGCCAAGAATCGAACCTCTGACTACATGCTTAAAGAGACCAAAACTCTTATCACTTGGACCAATTCATTGTTGGTAAAGGATGAAAGTCACTAGACTACTTGACGAAATATATATATACAGTGACGGAGCCAGAAAATTTTAACAGTAGGGGCGTTAAATTCATAAATTTGTAGCATAATAAAATATATACTTTCAATTTTTATAGATGGGTCCAATTTTATAATTTCATATCCATCAAATGCTTAACGATCAGAAGTTGATGAATGGTGTGAATTTTACTTTCTTTTGAAAAAAAAATCAGCTTATTATTAAAAGTTGATGCAATAATTCCAATTATACACCATGAAACTCTAACAATGGACTTTCCTCTTTCATTATATATATGGAGTATCTTAACTCTCATTACAATAATAAATAAATTTGTCTTAAGATACTCTCAAGATGGTGTTTGAGATTATTAATATTTAAAAAGGTTTCACACTCTTTCAAACTTTATTCATATTTGTCTTTCAAAGAGTATGTTATAGACTAAATTAATAGTAAATAGTTTTTTTTCTTTTTTTGAAAAAGTTAAAATGAGATATATATTCACAAAACAATCTTCTCAACACAAGGTGTATCGAGAGCGATTACAAGTATTTACAAAGAATAGGAAAAAAAACTATAAACAAATCAAACAAGGCCCAAACAAAGTAACGGATTAGATCACCAGCTATGATAGTTGGAACTAAAGACACATTCGTCGTCTTCAACCACCTATATGAAAAAAAATTAATAGTTAAATAGATTTTTTTAAATATTAATAATTTCTAAGACATATTTAAAAGCATTCTTACAAAATTAGGGACTAATTTGTTGGAAGAATAAAGAAATGCAATCAAAATAAAGAAATGCATCTCATTATATAACAAATACTAGTAAATAAATCTAAGAGACATTATAATAAACAACACAAGATAATACCATCAACTATTCTTTTTAAAACTCGTCAAGAAACTTGCTTGTATCAATTAATAAAGAGAAGCATATTTTAGAAATCTACCAAATTTTGGTAAATGCAGGCTTTACTCATTTTCATAAAGATTCAAACATCATAAGATTCAACATTCAAACTAATAATACTCCAACTGTCCAACATATTAACTTATAAACGCTTTCTCCAAATTTGAGGATCAATCATGTACCCTAAATCCTTCAAAAAGAATCGGAGGTTCAGTGTTTAAATCCTGGTAAAATGTAAAAAAAACCAACATATAACAATTAACATACTAATAATTTTTCATTAAAAAAAAATGTACCCTAAACCCTCCAAAAACTATTTTGGCTTCAAATACAAAACACCGTACAAACAAAGACAAGCAAGTAGAATTGCTCACTATTAGATAGATGAACATTGGATGAAGCAAACCCTTAACCTGTAAATTCTTTACTTGATATAAGTTAATCGAAATTTTTTACAAAGTTTTCAGTACAATACAAGCCTCAGTCCCTTGACCAAAAAAAAACCAATAACAAACTTCAAACTAGTAATATCAATGGAACCACGGGGATTGTCAATTATTTGAAATAAAAGAGTGTATCCTCCAATTCTCAAGGAAAAACGACTTTCGTGGGGTATGTTGAAATTCAACCAGGATGTGTAAGAAAAATATATCAAGTATTGTTTAAATTAAAAGTCAAATTTGGACATGGTAATTGATAACTTAATTTTAAACTTAATATAAAATTGAGAATTTTATTATAAATTTAAAAATTTAATTGTTAAGAATATTAATTAAAGAAAATATAAAAACATAATTAATATATCATTAATTTAACATTAAAAAATCAATTTTGAATATTAGATAAATCACACACAATTGATTTTCTTTTCATATATGATTATCCGAGACATGAATTTCGATCGCAAAGACTACCACCAACTACATGCGGGACACCACCAAATATATCTTACGACACACACACACACAGATATATATATATATATATATATATATATATATATATATATATATATATATATATATATTTCATTCTTCATGTGTTAAATATGACTTTTTAGGCATGCATGTCATATGAAAATGATATTATATATCTTAGATATACAAAGTTTTTTTGGTTACTCCTTAGATATACAAAGTAATTGTAAATTTTAACATATATCACATTTATGTATTAAATCTATTATCAAATAACTGTTTTTTTTTTCTCCAAAATAATCGCATAAAATTTTGTAATGTTTTGTAATTTTATAGACATATTATAAATTATTTTAGTTACTGCTTTAAACTTTGACAAAGAAAATCATACAAAATAATTATTTGTTTCATCTCTCATTTGTCTCGTGAACCAAACATATATGCAATTAAAAATTTCTCCCCTCCCCTCTCCTCCCCTCCCATACTCTCATTGAACCAAACACGCCCTAAAGGGGCATCGACATAATTTTATAAAGATACAAAAACAAAATCAATCTATACTTATTTTAAAGTATAAAATATATTTATTTACTTTTGACAGTAAGAAAATATATTAATTATTAGGAGAATAGTAATAATTAGGAGAATTGAGTTGATTTAGTAGTTTAGTTGGTTATTTACTTTGTTAAATTTTAACTATGCTTTATAAATAGAGCTCTTATATATTACAGTATTTTTTTTATATGCGGAGCTTTTCAATTTTATTTTATTTTTCGATATACAATTATGACAATATTTTTTAAGCCTTTTATTTATGTTTATTTTAAAGTAAATAGGGTGCAAATGATAAAGCATATGCAACATTCTAACTAAATCCAAGTAAAAAAAAAGCATCTCGAACATAGTCCAATCATGATGCCGTGAAGAAATATGAGAAGAGACTCACATCACAAATTAGAGAAGACAAACTATTGTGACGGTTGAAGCCGATGTTTAACGACCCAAATGGGTTTTGCTATCCCGGTCGGACTAATTGAATGGTGGTGCTGCTATGAGGATTGCGCACACCACCGGGCCGGACCGAATGTCTACCTCGTAGGAATAAAATGTTTGCATGTGCATAGGATGTTGCACAAGCCACGAAGAAAGTGAAAATTTAGGAGAAGATAGACGATTCTGTCTAGATTTAAAAAAAATTAATTCTATTGTTTGCACCAATAGAGACAATTATAGTCATTTAACGTCTGTTCAACTCAATATACACAATCCACATAATCATTTCGAAAAATTAGCCACTGCTCTTGCATTTCTTTTTTAGCACAAGAACTACACGTTAAATTACCCAACTCATTGTGTTTACTTTAAAAAATAGTCACTACAAAATGGCAAGTAACAAAAGACCGGTTTGGGTTTGTCATTTCCACTTCGGTGGCCTGAGCAATAGAAACCTTTATTTGTGATGGTAATTTGTGCATATTTTTTGGGCTTGCGAGCTCGTTATTATATATATATATATATATATATATATATATATATATATATATATATATATATATATATATATATATATATATATATATATATATATATATATATATATATATATATATATATATATATATATATATATGGTGAGGGGATGGTGCCCCGATTTTGCTCAAACTCGGCACCGCTCGGATTCAAGACCCGTCTTTTTACTACTATACCAAGTCTTTGGAGTTCAATTTTTTTATCTCTTTTATGATCATGCATAATGTTTTTTGACATAACATAATAATGTTTTAGTATTTTAAAAATGATTATTCGATATAAAAAAATAAAATTAAAAAACTATTATTCATTTCAACTTTAATGTTAGCCCATTTGGATTATATATCCTATATGGGGCCATCCAATCCAACCTTCAACAAAGGTTAACATATTAGTTTCTTGCTCAAATTAGGGTTTCATTGGCCGCACTGTTCTTTCTTTCTCACTAGAACATCAACCCGTGTGGTGCACGGATCTAATTAGCCGTAAGATATGTAATTATAAATCACGGCATGATAATTGCAATAATATAAGGTATATGAAAATTTTTGAGTAACATTAAACGATAGTTCAACAATAATTTTGGATGAATATTCATACAAAGGAAGGTATATTACGGAAGACTTTCTTATAGACCACATCCGAAGTCTTAGTCGTATCTACGCCGTCATCGTCGATGATCAATATGTTTAATCCTTCTCTAGAAATAACTCTTGAAATTGCAACATACAGCTGGTCATGTGAAAACACTGGCGACAGAAGATATATCCCAACATGCCTTAAAGATTGTCCCTGACTCTTATTAATAGTCATCGCAAAAGAAATCATTAAAGAAAATTGTCTCCGTTGAAATTTAAAAGGAATCCTTACGTCATATGGTGTCAGAGAAAATCTAGGTATTAAAACCTGATCACCAATATTACTTCCTGAAATAATATTTCCTTCAAGAGCACGTTTTCCCAATCTTGTAAAAATAATTTTTGTTCCATTGCATAATCATAATTTTTGACTCAAATTCCTTAATGGCATAACACGAACTCTAACTTTAAGTCTCAACTTGTGATTTGGAAGTCCCGACGTAGAAATCGTGTTAAAAAATTCGGGAGTATGAACATCATCCACTGTTTGACCATCTACATTATGTGCGAGTGGAGTATCATAACTCAGATATGCTTTTTCTTCACCAGGAATTAAATCCAACATATAATCATTTATTGTGTTGACTATTGAATTTTTAGGAGCTAATATAGCTCTATTTTGGAAATACGTTATATCGTTCATGTTTTGTAAAAGTTGGGGATATGTGCTTTCAACGATAGAAGCAATAGGATCATCTGAATTTGTAATCAATAAATCTGATGGAATGTCAAGTTTTAATTCACCGTCGTTGTCATCTTCAATTTCTCCATCGCCAACACCCAAAATCTATTCAGAAAACAATCTTCTTTGATCCGGAAAGGTTATGATACATTGTTAGCAAAAGAAACAAATGTGAATCAGTGATTTTTTTCGTAATTAATAATATAGTCACATTGATATATACCTAGAGTCAACTACTATTTACATAAATATCACCTTGATATATATTTGCAGTAATACGATCAACCATACTTCTTCATAAAGACATAAAAAAAATATATTTTTCTTAGCATGTTTAGTTAAAAAAAAGTAACTTTTAAGTCCAATTATTTTTTTTCTTTCCGTAAAAAAAAAACACTAAGAAAATAGTTAACATGTTTAGTTAATTAGTAAAAAATATTGAATTAGGATAAAAAAATATAAATTTTTTCAAAAAATAAAACACTAAAAAAATGTATGATTTGATGATTTGCTAGATCTCTAATTATTGGTTTTTAATTGTTTAAACTGTTCAATGTAATTTGATGATGTTTAATTGTTGTATGAAATCTTTCCTATAAAAATCAATGGTGCTTATCAATTATTACACATAATTTTAGTCATAATCGGTATACTTGTCATTTAATCGATGGTATACTTGTATGAAAACTATTATTCATTTCAACTTTAATGTTAGCCCATTTGGATTATATATCCTATATGGGCCGATCCAATCCAACCTTCAACAAAGGCTAACATATGAGTTTCTTGCTCAAATTAGGGTTTCATCGGCCGCACTGTTCTTTCTTTCTCATATCCCCTTTATAAACACAATTCGCCCCTCACATCTCTCATTGTCTCACTTCTTCTCTCCCAAACTTTACTTTTTTTGTTTACACTGTATTTGATTTAGGGTTTGCTTAATTCTTTTTGTGTCTGTCTTATTCTTTTTCAATTCATGCGTCAAAATACTGATTACCACTGCTCTAAATCTTGTGAGCTTTGAGTATGAGCTGACGCAACAGCAATCCCTTTTCTGCAATTTTTTTGTGCACTGTTTTGTTTTCATTTCAGTTCCTATTGCAGAGTAGGAAAATTCTATGTAATTCATATTCAATTTTGCGTATTAATTTTAGTATTTAGTATCATGTGTTAATTTTTCTGTTGCGGAATCCAGATTTAAATGATTAGTTTCAGTGTTATATGGATGTGATGATTATTTCCCCATACGATCGAAACTGAAGATTCTGTGCGAATTTTGTTTCTCTTCGGAGAAATCAAGCCAAATAATCTGATCCACTTTTGCTAGAAATTTATAATTTGGTTTAATTTGTTTAATGTTTGCATATTATTTGTGTATTGTTGATGTTAGTTATTGAGTTTGACTATAAGATGTATAGTAAGATGGATTTGATGATTATTTCCCCAGGTGATCGAAACTGATGATACTGTGCGAATTTTGTTTCTCTTTTTGAGAAATCAAGCCAAATAATCTGATCCATTATTGAATTATGAAGTGTTTGTTTTCATTATTTTTCATGTTTTAATCTAATTTTGTGATGAATGAATAACATGTTTGAATAATGTATGTATAATTTGTGAACATATTAATCTGTTTTAGGTGTTGTTAATGCTATAGTCATATCATAATTGTCATTGTGAGTTGGATGTGATGATTATTTCCCCAGATGATCGAAGCTGAAATAACTGTGCGAATTTTTTTTCTCTTTTTTGAGAAATCAAGCCAAATAATCTGATCCAATTTTCATTCTTAAAATGTATATTTATGATAAAATATTTAAATGTTTGAATGTTCTGTTTTGTGAGTGAAGTATTTACTGCTTTATTTGTTTTTATGTGATTGCTTATTATATGATTCCATTGTAAGATGGATATGATGATAATTTCCCCAGATGATCGAAGCTGAAATATCTGTGCGAATTTTGTTTCTCATTAGAGAAATCTAGCCAAATAATCTGATCCATCTTTACAATCTGTATAAGTTTTTAAATAACTAATGTGTACAATCAAACATGTCTAGCTCCATGCACATGGTGACTTTGAACTTGATCCATAAGTCAATTGTTTCTCATTTGATTTTATAATATTGCAAGATATGTCTTACTTGTGCACTACTATATAATTGGCTGACTTAAAAGTGTTTTATACTTAGTTGTTGTAAATTTCTAATGTTTTTTTAAGTTTCCCTTGATCAGATAATTAATCATGGAGGATAAGTAAAGGGTATATGACACTAGAGTTGTTAATTTTAGCAATGACTATATCCTATTACTAGAGAATGTAATTCTCCATATATCAATAAACAGATGTTTAATGCTTGCTCCACTTTCTGTGTGGATGGCAAGTTTGGCTTGTCTTTTACATTTATCATATTCAATCTTGTTCATTTCTAGAACTGAATGATTTTCTATTAGTAATTTACTACCTATATTTTACCAAACCTCTAAAAATAGTGATTCCTCATACAAGTTAAACTATTTGGTACTTAAATGGATTCTGTGACTCAAACTAATTATGTTTTACTTTACATAATACGTAATTGAACTATGAGGTGCTAAAGAAGTGAGAAGCTAAAAGTGGCCTTTGCATAAAATGTCATGAATTTGATGCTGATTCTCAAAATATAAATTGGAGAAGTTCTTTGCATATAATAGGAGATGATTCATTAAATGATGTTAATTAATGTTGCCATCACTTGAAAAATTGTTTGCTAGTTGTGTTATATTTGACAATGCTCAAAAGAATTGCTGTTTTGTTTAAGCCTATGCGAAGAAACTTGATGGAACCCTAAGCATTGCAAGGAGGAAGTTATAAGAGTATTTGAAGTTATATATGAATTGTATTTAGTTGTGTTATTATGGATCTAAGAGGTTATTAGCTTTGTGTTACTATGAATTTGTATTGAATTATTTTTAGAATGAAATGCATTAAGCTTCTTTCCATGAAAAAACAATGTTCAAAAGAAATGTTCTTATTTCCATTGCCATTTCCATTGCAATTTAACCATCATTTTGTTATTGAAAAACACTAGAAAATAATGGTCTTACAATGTTGATAAAGTTAACAAAAACACAATTAGACACTAATGTTTACAAGTTTATTTTGATCGTAAACAATTATTATATGGTAAAATTACATAATCATAAACAGGTCATATACTTAGCCAATTAAAATAATGCAAAAATAACCAAACATAATTTTCACTGTTTTCCTTTCATGAGTGACACATTCTCCATTTTACTTAACTAATTCCTTTAATTTCTTCCAAGATGGCCTACTTGAAATTTTCTTCCACCAAGCATTCACATACTTCCTGTCACTAATCAAATGTCCCAATTTTGCACCCTCAATAAGATGTTCAATTCCAGGTAAAAGGGTAAGATCAGCCAATGTGAACTTATCACCAGCAAGATAAGTGCTTTTAGAGAGCCTAGTTTCATACACATCAAGTACTTTCTCTAGCTTTTGTTCACAAATATGAGCTAAAGCAATGTCTCCAGTTTTTCCCATCCTTGGTAGAATTACAAGATTAAACATGATATTGAAACATAAATCATTGAAATTGTGAGCTTCAACTTCAAGCCATTGATCAACCAATGCTTTCTCTTCTAGAGTTGTACCAAGTAGGTCAGGACCTTGGTCTGCATACTTTGCTGCATAGTACCTTACAATAGCCCTTGATTCTGCACAAATTTTAAAATGACATTGAGCAATTTGTTGGGTTATCAATTAAGGATAAATTCTAACTATAAAAAATAGAGAATTAATATTATTTTCTGCTGTTTTCTTACCAAAGAGTCTGAAATCACCATCTTCAACAACTGGAACTTGACCAAAGGGCTGCAAAAAAGAAAATATAACTCCCATTATTTATCAATATTGGCATTAAACTCAAGCTATTATAAATACTTCCTTTCCTAGATATATGATTTTTTGTTTGGTTAAATAGAAAAAGAAAGCAAAAAGGGAAAGAAAAATAAAAACTACTCTCTCAAGTAGCCATTTCTCAAGGCATCATGCCAAATGTGAAGCTTATCCTCGCCAGACGATCCCATCTTAACAAGCAGATCAACACCTTGATTACCTTCTCTTAAATTATTTTTTTTTTAACAATATCTTATATTTAAGGACATAGGTAATTTTTGGATAGATGTTTTATTGTTTTGGAGTAATCCTAATTTTTAAGTGACACAATAAAAGCTTTTTTGATTCTTTTATTAATTGATTTTTGTGTAATTCTTCTTCTGATGATCGAGTCAACCTCTCATCAAAAAGATATATCTTAGTTCTATTATCTCTTAAAAAAGTTTCGGAATGACCACAACCATAATGTTGCTGATATATCTCTCGAAACGAAATACAATACGTGAAGACGTCTTATACAATAAATTTTCATGAAACACGATATAGATACAAAAGATTTATTGCAATTTTTTGTTTTCAATATTCAACAGCCAGAGATGAAATTAATCCCTAATTACTTGCTTAAAATCAACAACATATTGATAGAAACTCTCTCCCGTATATGAGACTAATTTGGCTAAAAAATCAACACTAAAGAAAATCAACATATTGCAAAAATGAGTTAAATATTTTGTTTGTTTCCATGTATGAGTGAACAAGTGAAGTTTCTGGGGTTCGAATTCCGCCTCCTGCATATATAATTCGATGCCACCATCAACTGAGCTAAACTCACAGGAACATATATGAGTTAATCTTTGATCATACAATTCTATACTAATAATCCATACTAAACCATCAAAATACACATATTTATACAATCACTATATATACTACCTGGAGGAGAAGGAATTGAGGTTGTTTTTGCTCTCCTTTATCAAGATCAACATGAACAACTTCAAATTCTATCCCTTTCTCTATGAGGCAAACCAACACCCTTTGAGGGCATGCTGCCCTTATTGAACCATAAACTTTCACTACCATATTGATGAAGTGATGATTATTATGATAACATGCATAACAACTTGTTTGTACTGTCGAATATATATAGATGAAAGTAGTAACAAAGGACCCAACTAGTACATGTTCTGATGTTCACTTACCAGTTTTTAGGTAGTACTTAACTATCCACAAAGAACTGTGTATATATGGGGGTTGACACGTGAATTCATCACTCATTCGACTTTATTATTATTACATCGCTTGTGGAAAGTCCTATATTCATGTTTTGTCCTAGTTTTTAGTATTTACCAATTGTGGAGGAAAACTTTTGATGTTTGAGATGTAAGTTTTTTTTTTTTTTTTTTTTTTTTTTTTTTTTTTATATCATGAAATAAGTATAAATTTTTTATCGATGTTTAATGGTGATTAATCTTTGTCGGAAACCTTTGAGACACAATTTATATGTAAGAGTCAACGAGAAATTATGTTCAACTACGTAAGGGGTTCAAATTATTTACTACTTGGATTAATTCATAGTTGGTTAGACATTAAAATCTTTTGTTGGTTTGAGATGTAAGTTAACATGAAGGTTATTATTGATTTTTTAGTGATGGATTTTATTATTTTAGAAATAATAAACGAGGTTAAGCCTTGGAATATGAATTCATACCATTGTTAGTTGTTGTCGTGGCATTAAATGTTGGTTCAAATAGTGGTCACATATCTTCCACGGTCCATTATTGATCACCTTTTGTTTATTTATCTTCTTCGGCGTCAAATTTAGTCATGTTAAAAGAATTCCCATCAATAATAAATTGTTCCAAGTGTTAATAAAGGTTTAGTCCCCTTAAACATGTGATCATGAGTTTAATTGCTGGCGCATGCGTATGGAGAAATCATGTGTATGAAGAAAATTCGGTTGGGAGGAGAGAATACCTTGTGTGCCCCACAAGTTCTCCGATCGAAGTAGATTAGTCATCGCTAACGGCGATGAAAACTTCGTATCAATTATCATAGAAACACAAAAAAGAAAAATATCCCAATATCCATAAGATCAAAGCCTCCCTTTAGATCCCAAGTTGTTTCCAGCTTGTTCTTCATTATATTGTCCACCGAAGCATCATTCCATGGTGTAGCGAGTTCTTCCATAATCATCACATTGCGTTCCCTCGTCACAATTATCTATTTTTCCAAAACCTTGTCCTCGGAACAAGGTTTAACAACTAATCATTAATCATCCAATAAAAATTAACCACGATTTAAAATTTAATTAACCATAACTTTCAAGTGTTCAATTACACATATATCCATTAATTGTTCAAATTATTTTAAAATATCCATATGATTTTGAAGTGTTTAAAAATTGGCGCATAAGCTATTTAAAACTGTCGCAAAAAGCTTACTGAAATTGGCACCTTTGTGGCATTTATTTGCTAATTTGGTTAAAAAAATACTCATTTCCTAATATTTGTAATATTTAAACTTATTTGAATCATTGTTTAATTTATTATTAAGGTGTTTTAAAAAGATATAATTTTTTTTATTTGATTATAATATTATTTGTTGAAATAAAACATTTGAAATAAATATTTAAATTTAAAAAAGAAATAAACATATAAAAATAAATTATATTCATAAAAAATAAAAATTATGCGACGTTTGCGGTGGCTTTGGGCCGACAGTAATAAAAAATGGAAAAAAAAATTGTAAAACCTGACGCGAATGCTCCTTTCCAAGAACCAATTATCCGACGGACTTAAAACCGCCACTATAGTTTCCAACAACCAATTATCTAACGAACTTAAAACCGCCACAAATGCTCCTTTCCGGCCACTTTTGGCCGCCGCAAATTCTTGTAGTGAAGTAATGCACAAAGTTGTACAAAAAAAAAAGTACAACACAATAATTCAAAATATTATTGTAGTTCATTTGAATTGACTTATTTTTAAATTTGTAAAAAATAGTTTATGTGCAACAAATAAATTTTTATATTAATTTCATAAGTTCTCACCAACAAAAATTATAAATTGTTTTTTCATTAGTTATCCTGACAAGCTAATAAACTAATAACACATAAAATTTTATTTATTTTTATAAATTATTTTAATAAACACAATTTTATATCCACTTATACAAATGTGCGATCCAGAAAAAGTTTCAAAACAGCCATGGAGAATCACTGTTTCAAATATTCTCTCATGCCTCATATTCTCTATGACAATATATAAGCAAAATCACCTTTTCAGATTCATTGCATAATTAATGTATCTGACTTATAATATAGATCAGATATATTAAATATGCAATGAACTTAAAAAGATAATTTTTACTTATATATTGTCACGGAATGAGTATATAGGATAATGGATGATTCATCACATGCTTTGGTGGTTGTAACACCCAATCCTGAGCGATCCAGCACCGTTGGAGATTTGGAGTCATGCCAGCTGCATCAAAACATTTGTTTTGTTTTTTTGTTTTTTGAAGACAGCTGCATCAAAACATTGTCACTATATATGAAAAAAATCTCTATTTTAATTATAAGGTTTTCTATAATTAAAAAATTGTCCTTAAAATCCTTGCAAATTTATAGATATATTTATATTTATTAATCTTTTTTCAAATACAGTATATTTTTTATTAATACTATAACTATTATGAGCTACTTTAAAACATTATTAGTGACTTAAAAACAGAAATAAAAATGCAAATAAATTATATTCGAATTACCATTATTTGAAAAAAAATTAAAGAGTCTAAAATGAATTGTGTTGTATTAATAAGAACTAAAAATTTATTTAACCAAATTTAGTTTATTAGAATTAAAGATATTTTAAGAGAATTAAAATGCATAGGTTTGTCTTCATTGTTACAACTAGTGATCTAACCGTAGTTTTATATGAATTTTCATATTCGAACTAAACTCCCTACATTTCCTCCTTTTTCCTGGCCTTATGTGTGTGTTTATTGAAGCATGTGTTGGCAACTAGGTCAATAGCAAAAAAGAAGGGGTTGACTATAATCGAAATTTGAGGGGTATTATAGGGAACAATTTTCCCATTTTGCCATCTATCCACTCCATTGCAACTAGGGGCCTATGTTCCAATGGATTAGGTTTAGATGTCTAAATCCAAATTATATAATCTAGAATCAATCAAATCAAAGCAAACGTTATTTTGACCAAAAAAAAAAAAGAAATGAGAGCTTCATCAAATAGGATTTTGTAACCCTAATTTGAGTCCCCCGTTCTTGAGTCCCTCCTTCGTCTTCTTTGTAATCTAGAAATGGGAGCTTTAAGAAATCAATTGATTATTTGACATTTAAAAAGACGATGGTGCCATTTCAGTTGAATCGGTTTGAACCTACGTTAACAATTCGTCCGTCATTACAAAATTCCAACAATAAGAAGAACGCCTATTTTAACAAGGTGAAAAACATAAAGATTCTCAATTTTAAAAAAATGAGGGGGTTTGTCAAAAAAAAGTGACGGGATTAAAATTGTAAAAAGTAAAATATAATAAAAATTATATATTTAATAAGATATAAAAAACAAAACTGCATTTATGTCAAAATATTATTCAGCAGGTTTATTCAATTCAATGGGATGAAGAATTGTGAGGGAAATTAGACAAATCTTAATCCTAATGTACTTTTTTGACCATATTTTTCTAAAAATTTATAAATGTAAATATTATCATGTAAGATCTAGTTTGATTTGTTTAAACGAGTATTTTCGAAATATCAAATTTCTATAATTTTTACTCATAGACAATTAAAAATATTCATAATCAAAGTTATGCATTGATAGAGACAGTATAATTGATTATGGAGGCCCCAGGACAAATCAACTTTACTTTTACGGCTAAACTCAAAAGCTAAAATTATCTACATTATAATATATCAGAATAAATTTGGATATAAGAGAGTCATTTGCTCGCAAGAGATTATTTTACTTCAAAAGGTATAAAATGGACACTTCTAAGAATTCAAAACTTAAAAGTCTCAAAGGACCAACAATTAAAATTGAAATTTCAAACCTTTGAAGTTGAGACTAGCTACTAGCTAGCTATATTGGAAAAGATAGAATCAAAAGATAACACAATTTTGGCTACGAAATTCAATTTAGGCGGGGTGTTAGTTTTCAATACATATGGAGGAAAATAATAGTAATTCTTTAGGTAAATTTTTTACTTTCTTTTTGTCAACTAGCCTCGTGGCTAGAAATGTCATCTTTAAGATGAATATGTCCGGAACTCGAATATCGGGCCCTGCATATATAATGCAATCAGGGCCGGTCCCGAGTATTTGGAGGTCCTGTTTGAAAATTAAAAATGGATCTTTAATAAAAATATAATTTTTTTTTTAAAAAAAGTCATTCTCTATTTAAATTGTAAATAATATAAAAAATAGTCATCATAGTAAATAACATGTAAAACTGACATATTTTAATCAATAACATTAAAATATACATCTTCAATCTATTATCATTATCAACTTTACATAAAAAAAACTTTTTTGTAATGTTGCTTCGTTTTTTACAATCAACCGCAAGTTACTTATAAAATTAAGAGTGTGTCTATTAAATTTTCTTTTTCTTGATTAATAAAATATTTTTTGTAGTAACAAAGTCATTAATTTTTTTTACATATATAAATTTTTTAATAAACCGATATAAACGATCGGAGGCCCCTAAATGTTTGAGGCCCTGCGCGGTGGCTCACCTTGCACACCCACAGGGCCGGCCCTGAATGCAATGTCACTGCCAACTGAGGTAAATTAATTTTATTGCGCCACTAATAACAATAAATAATTTGTATTTTATTGTGCCACTAATAAAAATAATTAATTTTGTAAAAAAGAATGAATTGAGGATTGTTTAGGTTATTGAATTTTTTTTCAATCCACACATAAAATAAAGATGAAGTTTTTAACAAAAAATAAATACTAAATTTAAAGTTTGGAATGAGCTTACAAGATAATTGTATAATTTTAATATCAAAATACAATCATGTTATGTTTAATAATACTGTATATATTCCTTTTGCTCTTCTTTTTACATTTCATAATTTATACATATTTTAAAAATATAAACAAAAATTAAATAACACTATATTTGACATCACAATTTTGATGTGCAAAATTAGGTTCTCTTTATAGAAAATAATATTCATAATTTTATAAGTCAATTTTATAATAATGAGTTTGACTAAATAGAATAACCTAATGTATTAGCATGACCAGTGCTTCTTTGCTTATTAATAGTAGCCACTGTTGGAATATTTTACAATATTCCAATAATATTATGTGGGGAAATATCTTTATATAATTATATTAGCTATTTATCAATTAGGAGCCTTAATTGATTAAGTGATCAAATAAAGTTAAAAGGCTAATTAGATTTCTATTTAGAATTAATTAAGTAATTAATTAATTGGATATGGGCTCAATATGAGTGGATGTCAGGATGGCCCATTTCGGAATAATGGGAACCCTAATTGGCCATCACACTATATATAGGCTATGGTCCCCAATATACCGGACACACTGCATATTGACTCTTCTCCCCATCAGAAGAGTCCTAAAGGCATAAGGAGTCCTGGTTGAGGAAGAACCACAAGCCAACGGGTGTTCGTCATCCGATTCTATTTCAGGTCAGTTCATCAAGTGGATTCATCTATCCAGGTATTCCTATAATCCTTGATAAATCAACATGTCGTAGATCCTGTTTCATATACATGCTTGTGTTTATTTAGCTTCCGCACTAAAGTAAGATTATAGATTTAATCTTTGTTATTAAGAGTATGTATAAGATTAAATTATTAAGTTAATTCCAACAAGTGGTATCAGAGCGGGTCTTCATGTTTGATTTATTGGGATTGCTTAAATTATTTGTGTGATATGTTTTGCCCCAATTTTTTTTGCGTGAACCCTAATTTGGATTTGGTGAATTAAAGTTTCGGTGGTTTTGTATTTGGGCGATACACCAATATTTTAGTAGGGATTGAAGTAAGTTTTCTTTGATTATTTATTTTAATAGTAATACTCAAAATCAATGAGTTGTGGCTTGAAAGAATCAATGCTTTCTAATTTTCTTTGCTGGAAACGTAAATATGTGTATGTATGCACATGTGATAATGCTTCTGGATTTTTTATTCAGTCGGTACAGAACTGAACCAATTAAGGATCATTATATAATTATGGCAATTAAAAAATAAAAATAAAATAAAAATAAAAAAATAAATAAATAAATAAATAAAAGCTAGAGTAACGTTCATTCGGTTTGGAACGTTATATTGCCTTTGCCACATTCTGGTTTATTGTGCATAAATTATGAAGAGAAAATTCAGGATATACTAAAGGTTATGAAGAGAATTTAAAGCATATAGAGTTTTTGCAGTTTTGCATTCGTTTAAGTTTACCTACTAAGAATTGTTCAATCTTAAGAACTGGATAATATGGTTTGGTTTTTTTTGGGCTTACTTGGATGAAAGTTTTTTTTTTTTTTTTTTGGGGCATAATTATATATGGTTTCTACCTTGAATTCTTTTTGGGTTTATTTAACATTCAGAAATAATTAGGAACCTTTATGATATTGATGTAAAGAAAAGTTTAATCCTTTTGCCCTGTTTTGAATTTTCGGTAGTTAAGTATTTTAATCTTTTTGGCCATGTTTAAATCCAAAAGATCCAGTGTTATGTACGGTCGGTTGAAAATAGTTTTTCTTTGACACTTTTACCTTAATCACTATCCGATAAAGTCTGCAGATTTGAAACTTCAATGGATTCACATTAATGTTGCACATAAAGTTTATTTTGAGAAATAAGGCATATAAATATTTGGTATATATATATATATATATTTGGTTATCATATATATTTTTGTATAAGATTAATTGCTGTTAAATAGCAATTATAAGATTCTCAAAATATTTTGATCAAATTTGGTATGTACAGAAATTAAAGTTTTGATTCTTTAAATTTTTGGGAAAATATAAATTCTATAATTATTTGTTTATTTATAGAATATAAAGTTTTGTTTTCTTTTTATTTTAGAAATATCATTATAAAATTATTTGTTTCTTTATTTAAAGAATCATTGAATTGTGGCATGAAATTCTTTGGTATATATAAAGATTAATTTTATTTAAAATTAAATATTTGGTTTATAGCATGATTATGATGTTTGAGTTAATTGTTATTAAGTTTCTACAATAATTTTCTTTTATCATGCTCTTCGGATATATTTCATGCTAATTTATGTTGCTTGTGAGTTTGTTCTCACATTAAGGGATGTCGTTTAATCTTGTGATTATCAGGTGACATCATAAGGAAAATGGCCTACATTTTGTGAGTAGTATCTTGTAAATTTAAGACTTTTCTCATTTGATTTAATAAATTGTCAGGTGATTTTGACTGTCTTGGTTGAAACAACAAGTTGCAAAAGTAACCTCTGTTGCGTAGATTTGATTCAGTTAGAATCACATAAGGATGTATAAAATTATTCATGCAAACTATTTTGGTCTACCAAAAGGTAGACACAGTTCGGTCGAATAATTACATACATATATATTCAATTTATTAAATTGTCTAGTAATTTTGATTGAATTTGTCGAAACAAAAAGTTGCCTAAAGCAACCTCCGGTGCGTAGACTAGATTCAATTGAAATTATAAAAGATGTAGTATGAGATTATTCATGCGAGCTGTTACAGTCGGCCAAAAGGAAGACGTACAGTTTGGCCGAATAATATACATACCTGTGATGGTAAATGTGTGGTAATTATTAAGTTTATCCATGTGGGTAATGGTTGGTGTCAAAGGCGCACATTATCTGACAGGACTTATTACCAACATTTGATCATTACGTTGAGAGTACCGCTTGCAGTTAATTCTTACAATCAAAGATTGGGGATTGATGGTGCGTTTGGTATCTTGTTCGTCTTATAATTTACAAATAAAGTTGAGCATGTCTCTATATTAATTTATTGACATGCCTAATAAAGTCGTGTTAGTGTAGATCCATACAAGTATTTAGTGGATTACATTTACACTTATAATGATAAACATGTGACGATTATAAGGATTTATTGTTTGTCAATATTGATCGTCAGTGTTTGATCATTGTCACAAAATACCACTAGCAATTGATGTTATTTTTAAGGGCTTGACATCAATGGTGCATTAGGTATTTTGGTGAGTAATTTTTTGGTTCTCTATAAACTGATATTGTTTATGTATCTGCAAAATCATGTTAGAATTTTAATTTTTTTTTTTTTGGTTCTCTATAAATTCTAGCGCTTAGTAATAAAGGAAGAACACTGTGTTCTTGGATCTAAACTTATGTAAAGATGGAGAAACTCAAATTCTCTCACTATTCGGTAACTTTAAAGTGAGACTCAAGTATAAAAGGCGAGTATATTATGAATGACATAGGTCATGATCATAAAGTTTTGAATTCCAGAGACATTTGAGGTATTATTTAAGATGACATAATTTTTTGTCATGTTTTCTTTGCTTAAATTAAAGTGCTTCTAAAGCAATAAAACGAAAAATAAGCTCTCGTCGGAGAGATAATATTTCATTCAGATTATTAAGCAAGGAAATCTCAAGAGCACATTAGGTAACTATTTAATCTTGCTAAAGCGATATAATTTTGACAATCAAGTTACTTTGTCGAAAATTTAGCATATAGTGTTCTATTTGCACAATTAGTCTTATAACTATTAAAGTTAGAAATGATTCTTTAATAGATCATTTCATAAAGTGTGCAATGAAGAAAATATTGAAGCAAGAGAAAATAATATAGTGTTCATTATGTAAATACCTCAGAGGATAAAGGCAAATAAAGAACAATAAGAAATTATGATCTAAACTGACAAATTTCAATGATGTTGAAAGACACATCAATCTGGCGGGGAAATAAGTCGGTGAAGATTGATGGTTTTTCAACTATTTGTTAGATTTTTGTTATTAAATTATATTTGTATTTAAGAGACAATTTGGTGAATCATCATGTGAATTAAGTTTTGTTTTAATGTTTTAAATTCTTTATTATTATTTTAAACTAGAGATTCAATTTGTTTTTTAAATACAAATATTATTATAGTAAATTCAGTTATGACTTATGACAATCTAGAATTGTTGAAAATTTTGAGAAATATAAACTTTGGTCCCATGTTAATGAACATTATGAGACGGAAATTGCAAAGTCTCTTGAAGATATTGAGTTTGGGGGAGAGATATGGTAAAAGAACAAAATTGCGTGAGAAAGAATTGATTCTAAATCAATTCATATAGTTACTATTTATATAGTAAATTTGGGTTCTCATAAGGTTGTTAGTGTTCTTTCTCTCAATTAAGTTAAGAGATTAATTCATGAAGATCAAACTCAATACCTTCAAGAATTAAAGTATGAAGTGTCATAAAGTATTGACTGAAAAGAGAATTCATGTTCGTTTTGTTTTGAAAACTCTATTAGGACAGTCACGACACTTGTTACTTATTATAGTTTTTGGAGCTAAATAAGATGGATATCAAGATAGTGTTTCTTAATGACAACATTAAGAAACACAATAAAGTGCAATCAGATGAAACTTTATGTCAATAGACACAAAGTAGATAATGTGCAAACAAAAGAAATCCATTAATTTGTTAAGAAAGTTGTCTCATTATTGATACCACAAAAGTCTCATAAGGTGATTGTCTCATTTAGTTTTTGAGATGTATATTATGGAGAGTTGTGGATTATACAGGTTCAGTGGGAGTATGTTTATATTCTAAATTTAATGTGTCGAATTTATTTTATTTAGTCAACAGTGATATATGATTGTTGTGCAAAATCAAGAAATCACTAACAAAAGTTTAGTGATAAAAGATCTTGAGCACATTTCTTTTGTATTAGGCATTTTGATACTTAGAAATTATTCTCAATGTATCATTCGGGTATAACAAAAGAGTCGTATCAATAAAGTTGAAAGTAAATTCGACATGAAAGTCAATAAACTAAGGAATTGCCTTAATCATAAAGGGAGACTGTCTAGTCTCAATCATTGTCCAAAAGAAAATCTGGAAATTTAGAAAATAAAGTATTTTCCCATATGCTTTAGCATTGAGAAACTTATGTATGATCTGACTTATACGCATCCGGAAATAGTGTATACGATAAGATCATTTGGCAGGTACTTGAGCAATTCAAAATTTGAATTGTTAAAATGAGGCAACCATAAAGATTGTTATAGAGAACAATAATTTGTGCTCACATATCGGAGATCTAACAATTTGGAGATCATCAGGATGTTTGACTCTGATCCTTTTGAATGTCTATATATAATGGATATTTTAACTCAAGAACTGACTGTAAGTATTTATGTCACTTGGTTGTATAAAGTAAAAGTTTTTGAAAGACAACTCAAGTTATATTGTGACATAAGTCAGTCGGATAATGTTTCAACAACTATTTTATAAAGTTTGTCGACTTATTAGTAGTTGTTGAATGATAGAACATATAGAGATAAAGTTTATGCTAGCTAACTCACTAATCAAAGACGTGACACCTAAGGTCTTTCATATTATTTTTGTCACTAAGGATGTCTTGGATTAGTGGGAGTCTCTAATTTGTTATGTTCTAACTTTGGTTTTGATACTGATACAGATTTTGTTAAGGTTTTCTGCAGAAATAAAGTTTGAGGTTATTATTATTATAACCGGTTCTGTATCTTTTGTGCAAATATTGAATTTGCAAATTTCAGTTTGATCTCACTAAAGTTTTCAGTTGGACCAGTTGGAAATAGGCATGATATAGAGATCACATTGCATGAAATTTCCATGCCACTCATCCATATCAGATCTATGTCGTCAAGTACATTGATGTGGTGGTCGTCGGGGTTCCGTCACGTTATACGTCAGTGACGACAGCCGCGGTGGTCCCATTATTGGTGTATGAGATGGACCAGATTGTAAAGTTGAAATCTAAAGATAAATAGCATTCGGATGCGCGCCTAAGGAACAATGATATAATTATAACGATATGTAGCCCAAGTGGGAGATTGTTGGAATATTTTACAATATTCCAATAATATTATGTGGGCAAATATCTTTATATAATTATATTAGCTATTTATCAATTAGGAGCCTTAATTGATTAAGTGATCAAATAAAGTTAAAAGGCTAATTAGATTTCTATTTAGAATTAATTAAGTAATTAATTAATTGGATATGGGCTCAATATGAGTGGATGTCAGGATGGCCCATTTCGGAATAATGGGAACCCTAATTGGCCATCACACTATATATAGGCTATGGTCCCCAATATACCGGACACACTGCATATTGACTCTTCTCCCCATCAGAAGAGTCCTAAAGGCATAAGGAGTCCTGGTTGAGGAAGAACCACAAGCCAACGGGTGTTCGTCATCCGATTCTATTTCAGGTCAGTTCATCAAGTGGATTCATCTATCCAGGTATTCCTATAATCCTTGATAAATCAACATGTCATAGATCCTGTTTCATATACATGCTTGTGTTTATTTAGCTTCCGCACTAAAGTAAGATTATAGATTTAATCTTTGTTATTAAGAGTATGTATAAGATTAAATTATTAAGTTAATTCCAACAGCCACACCGAAGAATTTTCTTTGCGACGAGGTTTGAGACGGAACTTTCCCCAAAAAAGTTCCTCAATTGTATCATGCAACACATTAGAGGTTTGTAATTTTTTGGGAGTTTGTATGGTGAAGGCCTGAAGGGGCATGGTTTAAGGTTGTCTCATTTATAATTGTTGATGATACTTTGTTGTTGTAGGAAAATCTTCGGACTAGTATATCTTAGCGATTAAGGCGAACTTGTTCTTTGATTAAGTTTCGGGCCTTAAGGTAAATTTTCACAAGAGTTTGCTTGTGAGATTTGACATAAATCAATCTTGATTGGAGGTAGTTGTTAGAAATAATATAAAATTATGGATGTGACTTTATCCTAACAGCTTAAATTTTTGGAATAATCAGTTATTTGACATGGTATCAGAGCCTCTATGACTAAATGGGCTCTTGCGTGAGAGGACGTGTTAGAAATAATATAAAATCATTGATGTGACTCTATCATAACAGCTTAAACTTTTGAGATAATCAGTTATTTGAAAGTAGCTTAAGTTCTTAATTGCAAAGTGGAGCACTCTCAATTGAAATATTTTGGCCCTTCCATTTACAGTAATCCAAGGCGGTTGCATTTTTTAATATGATAATTTAAACGATAGAATAAAAATGTTAATTGAAAATATTCTGGTCCAAAGATATTATATACAATGTTCCTATCGACTAAATGTTGTCACGCATAATGCATTAGATGATTTACAACTTGCAAGCTACTTTTCCCTCATTCTATATCTATTATTCCTGGTTATTTATTTTTTGAATGGACATTATTTATTTATAGTTTATAGTTTATACATACATACAAATAAAAAAGGCTTAATTAATAAAATGGTCCCTTAAAGACATTTTTGGTTTCAGATTGGTCCCTTAAAGAAAAAAAGGTCCAAATAGGTCCCTTAAAGAAAAAAAAGTCCGAATAGGTCCCTTAAAGAAAAAAATCGACGTTAGGAATAGAACACCAAGAAACTTGAAGAAAATGCGGATTATGGGAATAATGGGTGTCGTGATGCAATTTGAATTGAGTTTAAGACAAAAATAGCATCAATCCAAAGATTGAATTAATAAACTTTTGGTTTATTCAAATTAAAGTTGTACAAAGATTCTTTTCACAATTCTAAACAAGTTTCACTCAATATAATAAAAATGAATAATATCAAATAACATTTTATTATTTTAGAAACTTGTGAAATAGTAAAAATACAGATTAAATTAAACTGATAAATATCACTTAAAAAATTTACAACCATCAAATAATATAAGTGCAAAATCTCATACTAATAAAAAATAAGCATAATATATATGTGGGTGGTATTGGTTTGATTTTTTTAAAATATCTTTATAAAAAAGAAAAATAAATTTGAAATCCTATCCAAACAATTTCATAAACTGATAAAAGTGAATTCATTAACATCCAATAATATTTTAATTTTGTGATTTTTTTTTTCGGGATCAGCTTAAATATAAACATCTTTAATCTAAATGTTAATGGCTCAATTCAACCTTTATATATATATTTAAAATAATTATTAATTAATACTATTATAGTAGGGTCGCATTCCCAAAATGCAACTCTCTTTCAAGCCATATATAAAAGTAAATTTAATAATAGTATAAAACGATAGAAAATAAAGGTGGGTCTGGGAGAGGTCACATGCTCTGGATGCAAACTTTTTTTAAGGCTAAAAAACATGTGAAAAGAGTGGTATTTTGGTTTGTAACAAAAAAAAGAAGAGGTATTTTGATTTTTTTTTCTCCATAAAATTACTATTAAAAGGAATCCTCATTTATTATTAGATAAAAGAATGGTGAACAATTTTTTTTTTCTTTTACCATCCGTTTAATCTGGTTCAGAGGCCAGTTCTGACATCAAGTGGTTTCAGCCCTCTTCTGATCGCAATTGCAGAAGATCGAACCGTGATCTTCTCTATCAAGTTCAGCGTCAATCAGCACTGAACCAACTGAGGATTGGTGAATGGTGAACAATTTTAATAAGAAACAAGTTCTTTGATACACTGAAATTTTGTTAAATATCAGTACTCTGTTGGTAAAATTAAGTTTTTTTTAAATAATTAAATATAAAAAATGATATGGTAGTAGTATTAATTAAACTAGAACATCGATCCGTGCGGTGCATGGGTCTGATTACCTAAAAGTTATATAATGATTAAATAAGATATGATAATTCCAATAATGTAAGGTATATGAAAAAAGTTGAGTAACATTAAACGATAGTCTTATAGACTTCCTTATAGACCACATTCGAAGTCTTAGTCGTATCTTCACTGTCGTCATCGATGATCAATATTTTTAAACCTTTTCTAGAAGTAACTCTTGAAATTGCAACATACAACTGACCATGTGAAAACACTGGCGACGGAAGATACATCCCAACATTCTTTAATGATTGTCCCTGACTCTTATTAATAGTCATTGCAAAAGAAATCATTATAGAAAATTGTCTCCGTTGAAATTTAAAAGGAATTCTCGCGTCAGATGGTGAGAAAATCTAGGTATGAAAACCTGATCACCAATATTACTTCATGAAATAATTTTTCCTTCAAGAGCACGTTTTCCCAATCTCGTAATAATAAGTCTTGTTCCATTGCATAATCCTAATTTTTGATTCAAATTCCTTGATAGCATAATTGGAGCTACAACTTTAAGTCTCAACTTGTGATTTGGAAGTCATGGCGTAGAAATCATGTTAAAAAATTTGGGAGTATGAACATCATCCACTGTTTGACCGTCTACATTTTGTGTGAGTGGAGTATCCTAACTCAAATATGTTTTTTCTTCACCATGAATCATTTATTGTGTCGACTAATGAATTTTTAGGAGCTAGTATAGCTCTATTTTGGAAATACCTTATATCGTTCATGTCTTATAAAAGTTGAGGATAGATGCTTTCAACGATAGAAGCAAGCGGATCACCTGAATTTGGAATCAATAAATCTGATGGAATGTCAAGTTCTAAATCATCGTCGTTGTCATCTCCAATTTCTCCATCGCCAACACCCAAAACCCATTCAAAAAACAATCTTCTTTGTTCAACGTCTGCAGTCGAAGCACCACCGAGAACCCTCATGTACTCAATGTTAAAACTTCACAAAAATTTCAAAGAATCGAAGAATTAGTAGTAGCATAAACAACTTCTGGCCTTGTACCTTTGGGTATTACTGGTAGAATTTATCTAAAACCTCTGCCAAAAACAACAACTTTTCCACCGAAGGGAACATGTTTATTTTTTTCATCAACAGACTTGAGAATATATTTTAAAGTTCAATCAACAGCTTCGAAACAGTGTTTGTGCATCATTGGTGCTTCATCCCATATAATGAGCTTTGTTTTTTGTATTAATAGCGCCAAATGGCTTTTAGAAACTATGGTACATGTTGAAAACTCGTCAACATTTAGAGGAATACAAAACCTTGAATGTGTTGTTCTACCGCCAGGTATAAGCAATGCAGCGATCCCACTTGAGGCAAATGTTAAAACTATCTCACCTTTTGAGCGTAATGCGGCTGACATGACCCTCTAGATAAATGTCCTCTCTGTACCGCCATAACCATAAAGAAAAAACACACCAGGTTTGTTTTCGTTAACTCTTGTCATGATTGTGTCAATATACTTTACGTTGCACTGAAGTGATAGTTGACATCAATCTAATATGTTCCTCAGCTAATGATTTTCTGTTATAATTCAATTTGTCGTGTATTAAACTATTTTGTATATCAAGAACTAATAATGTGTCTGCTCTAGGCATTAGAGGATATTCTTTTAAACTCTTCCCACAACTACGTAACATCATCTCAATTTCTGCTAGTGCATATTGTATTAATTGATCATCGGTTAATATTAAATCTGCAATGTTAAAATCAAAATAATGAATGAGATTAGTGACATGACTATGGTTGTGTTTGGTTGTATTGCAAAAAAAAAATTTGATTTAGCAGAATTGAGTTTGATAATAACTTTCCAAATCACACGTGATAATAACTTTCTAAATCTCACATGATAATTATTCTCTAAATTTATGATCCGGTAGAAAAAAAAACATTGATCAGGAAAGACATAAAAATATTCCGTGATGAATAATATAGTCAACAATAATTTTGATATGATATACTTTTAAAATTGATGGTGCTTATCAATTATTGTACATAATTTTAATTACAATTGTTATACTTGCCATAGTGGTTGGAAATATTGCCTTGCATTGAAGGGTTGTGGGTTCGAATCCTAATCAAGATAAAATTGTGTTATTTTTTAATAAAAATTGCAAGATAAAATGAAGGGAAAACAGTGAAAACAAATTAGGGTTTAAGATTTACTTGTGTATACAAGCTTATAATATAAAAGATTACTAAATAATAAGTATGTTTCATTTTTTTTTTACAATATATAAGTACATGTCATTTAATAATTTAATATCATGTCATCATTTCACTGTTAAGGTGAAAGAGTTAAAAAATTGAAGTAATATCAAATTTAATTCTCATTTCTATAACAAAAATTAACAAAAATCGGGTTTGCCATTTCAAAAATCAACAAGACTAGAACCAATTTTAGACTAGTCAATAATGTTTAGATGAAATAAGACGAGTTTTTATATCTTAAGCAATGCTCTGAATTTGGTTTATGACTTAAACATGTGATAGTGTTAAAAATTCATTTTTTTACAGTTGCACACAGATACCAATTTATACACAAAAATAAAACCGGACCTTTTGTTCCCTCTTTTTTTGATAATGGAGTTTTGGACTTTACATAGACAGACTTGTGTTTGATTGGCCCTTTAAAATATTACTATTATTATTATTATTATTATTATTATTATTATTATTATTATTATTATTATTATTATTATTATTATAATATTATTAAATTATTAAATTATAAACCTGTTTCACACTGATTATCACTATATTTATAAATTGCATAGGTCCTCAGATCAATTTCAAGTTTCAACGATCCACCCAACACAAAAACATACAAACACCTTTCTTTAATTCTTTCTCCACCATGGTTCTCTCAAAAACATCCTCCGAATCCGATGTTTCTGTTCATTCAACCTTTGCTTCTCGCTATGTTAGAACTTCACTTCCTAGGTAACATCCTTAAACTCTCCTACATAAATTTATGTTAATTGATCTTGTCAACAAAAAATGTTTATGTTTATGTTCATGTATGTATGATATCTTGATTAATAAAATCATAAATAATATAATGTTTTACACATATCTATGATCTTGATAATTAATTTAAAGTTTTTTCACACATGCAAGATTCAAGATGCCGGAGGAGTCGATACCGAAGGAAGCGGCATACCAAATAATAAACGATGAATTGATGTTGGATGGAAATCCTAGATTGAATCTAGCATCTTTTGTAACAACTTGGATGGAGCCTGAGTGTGATAAGCTTATTATGGCTTCCATCAACAAGAACTATGTTGACATGGATGAATACCCTGTCACTACTGAACTTCAGGTATATTTTACTTTTTCCGTTTCTTTTTTGACCAAAGCTATTTTCTTTACGTTTTTTTTTAATAGAAACAATTTATTTGGTTTTGAATTTTGATTCTTTGTTAATTTGTTTTTCTTTTGACTAATTATTTAATTTTTTAAAATAATATTAAATCACAAATCGTGCACCATGACCCTATAAAATATCTCTTAAAAAATAAACACAAGTTGTGTGTTAGGTATAGAGATATGATTATTAATTAAACATTTAAACCAATTGCTTGTTTGTTTTTTTGGACATTTTCTAAATTTGATAACTATATTAAATGCCTTAGTGCTTTTCCATTAACTAGAGATTCCCTACATTTAATGAATCAACCTATTGAGCGAGTAATTTTAGCGACTAGAAATTTATTTTTTATTTGACAAAATATATAAAGTTCGAACTTCAGTCTCTATATATCGTCTATGCTAACTGAGTTATATCTACGAAGACGATACATGTAATATTAATTTAGAAGTAAAATAACACTTTTTTTAAAATAAGACATTCATTTTTAAAAATATTCTTTTTCAAATAAGACATCCATTAAATGAAATCTCAATAAAAGCAGAACACACTATTGGGATTCTCTCTTGACGTACTATTGGAGTGATTGAAGATAATGTGAGTGTTTCAAATACTTTGATCAAGTATTTCTCAACAACATATTTAAAAATGTTTAATTTGATTCCAAATTTTCTACATCTACAACTATCTTAGAAGATTTGATTTGTATTTATTTTTTAATATTTCTAGAGGTTTCTAATTTGCTTAATATTTTTAGTGGTTTCTAATTTGCTTTGGCTCCTTTTATTGACAATAAAAAGGATAAAGTGGAGCAACACTATTGTGATTACACATTTGATTCCTTACATTTATTTTAAGTTTTAATTTGGGTCTTTACGTTTAAAAAGTATTAATTTGATCCCTCATGTTTACTTTAAGTATCAAGTTAGTCATTTCCGTTAGTTTTGTCACTAACACCGTTTGAACAGTACACGTGTCAGTGTGTCCAAGTGTCTGTCCACATATGCAATTTGGCTGCCACATGTGACAAAATTGACGGAAAGAACTAACTTGAAACCTAAAATAAACGTAAGAGACCAAATTGATATTTTTTAAACGGAAAGGATCAAATTAAAATCTAGAATATACCGTAAGAGATCAAATGTATAGTTAAGTCTAAAATTAAAAAATAAAAAGGGAACGACATAATAAGTTATTGGGTTTGAAAAGAACGAGGTAAAGTAACAAAACCAGCCAAGAGACATCAAATCCAGGGGCCCAAGCCTCCCCCCACAATCATTTCAATTATTTTAACAACTAAAAACTTGACAAAGGTATTCAATACTGTATAAAAATATACTTTATAATTATTTCTATAATAATAATAATAGTTAAAAAATTATGGGCATGAATAAAAAAAAATAATAATAGTTTTTTTTTGAAAGGAAACGATATGAGAGATGTGAGTTCGATTCTTATACATGACAATTTTTGAAAAGGGGACTTTGAAAAGAGAGTCGTGCATGAAATTGTCGGGAGGGAGAGGATGAGGACCGACGATGTGTCTCGGTCTGATGTGAAACAGATTGTGTCGGTCCGTCAATCGATTCGGAACATTGATCGACGAGATTGTGATGGTGGCCCAAGCCTGTGTTGTTGAAAAAATTATAATAGTTAAAAAATAAAATAAAATTGTATAAAAGCATATTAATTTTTTTTTTTATTTCTATAACCTGAATAGAAAAAGAATAATAATAGTTTAAAAATAAAAGGATTTAATTTATATACACCAACGGTGTAAAATAATTTTACACCGTCAATCAATATCAATCATGTTTTCCACCACATCATCACCTCACTTTTTTGATATGACATGACAAAATGATGGTTGTTTATTGAATGATAGTGCAAAACTATTTTACACCGTCCGTGATTATCAATTAAACTCAAAATAAAATTGTATATACACCGTATAAATTTGGAGAGTGGATTCCCTTTGAAACCGGAAATCTTTTTTTATGTGTATGAATTTTCAAACTGCATTTAACACGTTAATTGACATAAAACTACCGGTCATCATCAGATTCCAGTCAAACTAATTAAAAGTATCCTTATAAAACAACTTTTTCTCTTTTTGACTTGACTACTATTTTTCTCTTTTTGACTAAAACAAGTTCTATAAAATACAATATAAGGTTATTTTCTACAAATTCTAACTTAATTGATAAACAATGTTAAGTGACACGATCAGTTCGAATTCTGTTTCTTGACTTATGTTTGTAATGACTCTGTTATTTCGTTTATCTGAACAAAAAAAGAGTTATGGATACTAGGTAGCATTTTTTAAAAAATAACTAACATGGTTAACTAAGACATTAAAATTAAGTGGTTAATAAGTTCCTTATAAAATAAATGGTTTTTTTAAATAAATAAAATAAATGGTTTAGGAGAATCCAAATACGATATATAGTAAAAATAATTTTTAGTTAGATTTTACTTACATTGCGGTCGAACTCTGAACTATCAGATTCTTTTGCGACCGAATTCTGGATTACTAGAACTGACTTCTTTAAAATTCACAGGGTTATACAAAAAAAACCAACAGGATTAATCTTTTTAAATTTTTAAATAAAAATCATGTAATTTTTAAAAAATATATTTTGTAAGACTAAACATTCTCTTTTTAATGTTCACTCTACCCTTTTGAAAATAGACACTACATACATAAAATAGTGACACCCATATGATTTTTTTCAAAAAAAAAGAAAGTGAATATTGAAAATAGAGTGTCCATAACTAAAAATAATTTGGTTTAAGTGATAAGAGTTTTTAACATCTTAAATAAATAACCATAGGTTGGATTTTTTTACTTCTGGGTACCCAAAAATTTATCTAAGAGAGAAAAACCTACTTCATGTGCCACATAGTTCCTTAACAGAAATTAATTATACCTAATGACGGTGAAAATTTTGCACCTATGTCATTGTAAATCGAAAGTAAAATATAACATTAAATAGAAGTATAAAAGATCTTGTTAACTACTCCCCGAGAGCACTAGTTAAGAAAATTAAAAGAAGTAACTTTACATTAAAATTGAAATCAACAACATATTTCTATTTTTGCTGTCTTAACTAGTGTCTCGGGAGCACTAGTTAGTATTTGCCGCAAAATAATTTTTTTTTTTTTACTAAACCATGAAAAATTCATGACCAATTATAAAATATTGACTGAATGACACTAGTAATTGCTTCTGACTTGTATTCACATGTATGCAGAATCGGTGTGTTAACATGATAGCTCATCTTTTCAATGCACCACTTGAAGAAAATGAGGCTGCAGTTGGTGTTGGCACTGTTGGCTCATCAGAAGCTATAATGTTAGCTGGATTGGCTTTCAAAAGAAAGTGGCAGAACAAAAGGAAACAAGAGGGAAAGCCTTTTGACAAGCCCAACATTGTCACCGGAGCCAATGTCCAGGTACATACATACATATAATACTTAATATATTTTTCGTCCCTATAAAATTACTAAATTTTGTTTTATAAAAAAATGTTATGTTTTTATCCCTATAATTTTCTTTTGCATGCAGTTATAGTTTCTGCTGTTAAGTTAATTGAGAAATTTTCAAACAGGTTTCTACGGTGTTTTAAAAATTGGACCGGTCATCGAACCGATGAGCACACTGGGTCACAGGTTCATTGGTCGAACCACTGAGTCATTATAAAAAATGCTACATCCTATCCTTTTTATAAGGACCGGAGGAAGTATTTTAAGAACCTAATTACAAATTAACTACTAATAAATTGAAGGACCTAATTACAATTTTTTTTAGTTCAGGGATGTGTAATCAAAATGTATACAAAGCACTTATTTTTTTATATTGTTGGTGTTATTCCATTGTTTATGAGCTTCAATTATTTTCATGTGAAGGTTTGTTGGGAGAAATTTGCAAGGTACTTTGAGGTGGAATTGAAAGAGGTGAAACTAAATGAAGGATACTATGTAATGGACCCTAAAAAGGCTGTAGATTTGGTGGATGAGAACACCATTTGTGTTGCTGCTATCCTTGGTTCCACATTAAATGGAGAGTTTGAAGATGTTAAAACCTTAAATGATCTCCTAGTTGAAAAAAATAAGGAAACCGGGTATGTTGCACATCGAAGAATAAACCTTCAAAAACTTCGATAATATCTTATTTGATGTTTATTTTTATTAGTAAAAATGAAAACATAAAACATCAGAAATAAACGTCGCATTTCATTTTAGACTTGAGGAACTAATTTGTGAAATTCTTTTGGTAGATGGGATACTCCTATTCATGTTGATGCAGCTAGTGGCGGCTTCATTGCCCCGTTTATTTATCCGGAGCTTGTGTGGGATTTTCGCTTACCGCTAGTGAAGAGCATCAATGTTAGTGGTCACAAGTATGGTCTTGTCTATGCCGGAATCGGTTGGGCTGTTTGGAGAAGCAAGGAAGACTTGCCTGAGGAACTCATCTTTCACATCAACTATCTAGGAGCTGATCAACCTACCTTTACCCTCAATTTCTCCAAAGGTAACACATAATTGAAACAATAATCATTTAATATTTAGCATTGTCGCACAATTAAACTATTAGATTAAGATCAGACGACTTATATTCAACTTTGTAAACCAAATTCAAAATACCTAGTTGAAATATGAGTCGTCTGATATTTTGATGAGACGATCTAGCTATTCTAAGTGTAACGAATCCAAATCTCGCTTTAATTACCTTAACAATTTATTAATTTATAAATGAGTGTATATACTAAATTCTTTCACTAAACTATCCAATGCAGGTTCTAGCCAAGTCATTGCTCAATACTACCAACTAATTCGCCTTGGTTATGAGGTATTAAGACAAACCAAACATACCCTTTTACACAATCATCATAATTTTTTTCAAAGATTCATCTTTTTTTTTTTTTTTTTTTTTTTTTGCAAAACACTTCAAAACTAGATAATGTACTAATCATTTACATTAACTTGTTGCAGGGGTATAAAAATGTGATGGAAAATTGTAGAGACAACATGATAGTATTGAAAGAGGGGCTCGAGAAAATGGGACGATTCAACATTGTGTCGAAAGACGATGGTGTTCCTCTAGTAGCTTTCACATTGAAGGACCACACAAACTTTGATGAATTCCAAATCTCCGACTTATTGAGGCGCTTCGGATGGATTGTTCCGGCATACAGCATGCCCCCGGATGCACAACACATAACCGTTTTACGTGTTGTCATAAGGGAGGATTTCTCGAGGACTTTAGCAGAGCGCCTTGTGGCTGATGTCGAGAAAGTGTTACACGAGCTTGATACACTAGCGGCGAGGATAAGGTTGATAAGTAGCACTAGTAATGTTACAATTAGTGAAGAAGTTGTGAAAAATAATGGTCAAGTTGTGGCTACTAAAAAGAGTGCTTTGGAGACTCAGAGAGAAATCACTGCTGTTTGGAAGAAGTTTGTGTTGGAGAGGAAGAAGCTGAATGATAAGATGAATGGTGTTTGCTAGAGTAAGCTTGGAATGGAAGTAATTAAGTACTTATTAATTGAGTTAAACCATTTCTATCATTCTCTTGCTGAGTGATTACAAGAAAAACAGAATCATGTTTTAATATTTATGCTTTATAAGCATGATTTACTTTATTTATGCATAATGAATTATTTACCATTTGAGCATTTTGTTTAAATTATGCTAATATATTCTTTGTTTATCAAAATTGACCCAATCGAACTTCTTAGAATTGGGTGTTGGGTTTAATTCAACCCTACCAAAATGACTTCTACAGTAAAAATTGCCCTTACTTATAAACATATATTCAGATAATTTCAGAATCATGTAAGACTTTTAACAAACAAACCCCAAACATATACTGGTGCTTACCCAAAATTTCATCCAATATTAATTACTAGTCTTAACTCTTAATGTCTCTATGAATCATGTGCTTTCACACTCATGATGCTAATAGGTCAAAATAATTGACACACCTAACAAAATTTTGGTCCTATGAGACCATGGTAGAGCCATTCTTGACTCTTGCATGATGCTTATCTAGACTACCATTTGTCATGAAGGCAAAAACGAACAAAATCTCACCACTCTCTGGCAATATTCCCTTACACAATCCCAAAATACTTTGACCAATGACCCTATTAGCAGCACTGAACTGCTGAATTGAATCATTTACTAGCCAATTTAATCTCCTCTTAGGAGAACTCTTTAGAATCCATATTCTCTGCAGTAAGGGAATCACGCATTTACACACAGTAAAATATCTCAATCGTTAAATTGAGTTAGGACGGTTTCAAATAAGTTTTGAGACCTTTTTGGTTATTTTGAACAAGGAAAAAATAAACGCGACGCAAAATATCAACTCTAAGGATTAAAACTCCGATGGATGATCATCACTTATATTAGACTAAGAGAAACCATACAAATTAATGAGATTGGAAACCACATTTTCACCAAAAATCTTAACTCATTAGATATATGAGTCTTCTCATTTATTTGTTGCTCACCAGTTTACATCTAATCCAAAGGAATTTGAACTTTGTCACCATGGTCACAAAATCAAGCTCTAACCACTTAAATAACACATCATGCACAAATCACCAAGTTTCTCCAAGTTTGTAATTCCTTCAATTGGTTAATTGAGAGATAAATTCATCTACAATGGTAAACTATTGTAAACAAAAAAAAAAGTGTAAAAGAAACAAAAATAAGGTTGAAATATGAAAAAGTACAAAAGCCAAAGTATTCGGTAGCTTCACTAGTCCTTATCACGTTACAAGAACAAGAGTAAACATTTTTATTTGACAAAATAAAAAACAAAACCAATAAGGAAAATAAAATAGTACTCTAGTCACGCATGCTTTGAAAATCTATACTACCATATGAAAGTTATGTAGAAAAAGATATGTAGTGATGTAGAAAAACAGAAAGTGATGCTAATCTTCGTTGATGAAACTGTGAAGCATACAAGGTGGGAAACTTCACGCTAAAATCATAGTAACCCAAAAAAAGAAAAGAGGAAAAAAATAAATTAAAGAAACATGTTAAGAGATATTGAAATCAAGTGACATTTTTTTTTTCCCTTCTTTCTCTAGGTACATTATATTTGATCTTATATGATGTCACATTGTTGATCCTATTCAAGCATCCACCCCATAAAAAGCAGCATAATCCGCATAAGGTAATCCAAAATTAAAGTTTTTATTTAATATTCATGACTAAATTAAGGACCTTCCTCAATAATATCAGACAAAAAAAATTATTAATTGCTAATAACATTACATAATCAACACTCTAATTAACGTAGCCAATTTAATATTTTTTGGTCACATTGACAAATGTAAGGTTAGGTAGGTGGGTATTTTCAGAGAGTTTAGAAGGGGCCCATAACAATAATTTAGTGAAAAACAGTAGACTTTTTGTTCACTTATATGAAACTTCCATTAATTCTGTACTAGAAAGATTCATCACTGATTCATATCACTCACAATTGCAAGTTTTCTCATTTCCTTCCCTCCATGGAATTGGACATTGGAATCACTCATTCAGATTTGTCTCTTGGTATTATGCTATCCTTTTCATTTGCAATTTTTTTTTTTAAATTTTCTTGTTTCCAAGAATATACTAGTAGTTGACACTTGTGATCACTAGGTAATTCTACTTGTTTGTGATCTAGGTCTATATTCAGATCGATAATGAATCTGACAGAATCATAGTGTGTCACCGTGATTTGTAGAAAAATTATACTTCAACAAAATTACGTGTCATATTCAGTATTCACCGTGATTTCGATCATGCACTTTGTATGCTTATTTTGTCTCTATGGTTTTTCTACAGATGAGTCTTGGTTTGCATCTGATACATCCAGTGGATATCTTGAAGATGCAATCACTGGTTGGGATATTTGGTGCAAGCAACATAATTTACCATCTTACTCTCAAGATCAAAAGGTTAATCATGCATGGTTTCATGTCCTTTACATTTTTGTTCATCACATATTGGAATCGACAACGAGTTTGTCAAAATCATGATGTACCACCTTGATGTTTGTAAACACTATACTTTAGAGTTTTAACAAAATTACAGTTTCACCGTGATTTTAAATAGACACTCAATTGTTTTGTTTTTTTTGACGTGAGACACTCAATTGTTATTCCCTAATTTTTTTATTGTCAAATACTTTGAAAATTGATAACATATTTAATTAATTACAGAAAAAGCAATGCTTAGTTGGTCAAGAACATCTAATTCCATCATTTTCTTCCAAAGCAGCCCAATTACTTCAAGGTATAACAATATAATATACCCTTGCATCACTTTCATCTTTCAATCTTGTCTTGTTAGATTTTGGAAATCATTTCTTTGTTGTTTTTAAGATGATTGATTTGTCCATTCGAAAAGGATTAGCGACTCAGCTTATTATCCGTTTATCTTTCTTTGATGTATAATATTCAGTAAAAAATAATCTAGTGCTAACTTTTTTTTTTCCCCCTCTTTACCTTGTTTACTGATTCTGCAGATATATAAGGAGTTCAGAATTTGCAATAAATGACCAACCTAACATTTTAACTATACCTTACCAATTTATTTCTAATTTTGGTTAGATATGAAATTAAGTACAACATAGTCATTACTGACACTGCAAATTATGTCTTTACAGATCATAAAAATTTCAGCACTAGGAACCTATCATCATCACAAAATGATACCCATGCAGCTGCAGTAAAAACTGATTCACCTCAAAGAAGTTGTGCATCTCAAGAATCACATGAAAATGATGCTTCAATTTTAAGTACAACATTCTTAACACTAAAATATTTACTTCATTATGCATTTCATGTTTTTTCCCCTTCAGTTTAACTATGTAACATTGACACCGTGTCCAAATCTGACACAGATACATATAGTTATATTTAATTTTTTTTTTTAAAAAAATTATTACTAATGTCAATGTGTCAGTATTAATGTCGTGAATGTATGTTCTAACTAAGTTAATTCTTTATAGCTATTTCATGACTCAAATATATCCTTTTGTACCATTTTGTTTTGATGTAATTAATTAGGAGGACATTGGAAGAAAATAGCTTATCCATTTGAGTTGGTGAAACCTGGAGGAGTTGAAGGGGAAACAACAATTAAAGATATAAATCAACAAATGATGATGAGTCCATCAAAGCCAATTCCACACCCTGTGGCTATAGAAGATTCTGTGATTCAACCATGCATTTCAAATAGTGGTTATGGTATTTCAGGAAAAAAAGTGGCAGCACTTACTAGGATTCAAACCAGGGGTAGAGGCTCCATTACCATTATTAGGACCAAAGGTTGAATTTGAGCGAAACCTGGCTCACTGGCTCACTGGCTCACTTAGTGCATGTTTGAGATCACAATGAGTTTAACGAAGTCACAACAACATCGTGATTTTACTGAAACACTAAACTTTGACTTTTTGTCAATGCTTAAGTTGTATACCACGATTCGGTCAAACTCATCGCAATTTCAAACATGTATCTGTTGAAATTTTGTACTATAATATTAGTAAGGGTTGATAGTTTATATTTATAATTATAGTTTATACCAAAAATGCATAAATGTAATGAGGGAAACAATGTCAAAAGGTGTTTATTGTAGTATAAAGTTGATTTGAAATTTCCTCTAGTAGTGATTGAAAAATTGGTGTTTGAAGTTTTTGGCAAGATATAAATGGCATTTCATATCTCACACACAGCCACAAGGGATTAGGTCAAAGATGCAAATTCAAAGAGTTGGTCAGTAGTCCAATCACTTATCACTTCTACAATAAAATTATTAAGCAAGAGTTTAAGATTTTTCATAAAATAATTGACAAATAATTTTATATGGATTCAATAAATTTGCTATTATATACTCCCTCCATTTCAAATTACTTGTCATTTTAGAAAAAAAAAACAAGAAATTAAAAAAGTGTGCTTTTGCACCTTATTTTTCTATTATACCCTTATTTTAATTGCCAATAAATTTCTTTTTTTTTGCACACACTTTCTCTTTCCAATAAATTTAATATGTTATGTACCAAAAAAATAAAAATAAAAATTTTAGTTTTTCAAATATATATTAAATCTTTTTCGGTTTCAACAACTACTCCTAAATATTTGGAATTTACATGAGGGTATAATAGACAAAATATAACCTTAAATTATCAAAACGACAAGCAATTTGAAACGGAGAGGGTAGTATAATTGTATGAATTAAATATGAATTTTTAAAATTTCAAAATATAAAGATAAAAGTAAAAAAATTTCGACTTAGAAATCGAATTTTGAGTTTCTTTTTTTTCGAGGAGCTTTTTATATTATTCTAAACATGTATGTAAAATAATCATTCAAAAATACACATTAGTTTAACGGTAGAAACTAAAATTACATGCATAATAATTTTGTATACCAAAAAAGCCATTTTTTTATATGGACAAAAAATAAAATTTAGTAATTTTATATTGATAGAAACATATTTTAACCGTATTAAATATGGACTAATAAGTACTTACCGGGCTCAAAGTCTTTAAACTATTTATTCATCTGAAAATGCTAGAGTTACTCATTTGTAGCAAATTTAATGAAATTCGTGACATGTTTTTTTTTTAATGGCAAATATATAATATATAAATATGAATAAACGAAAATGATACAAAAGAAAGTTCGGAAAAATAAAGAGGTACCAGAAGTACACTCCATCAAAACATAAAAATAAAAATACAAAGAAATAAGGAGACAAACCACCACCAAACAAAAGTCCCCCTTATAAGCACCACTAGAAGAAAAAATCCCTCTGGACAAGAGACTAGGGTCAACCACGGTATGACAAAGTAAAAGAGTGCCTCCAATCCTCTTGGCCCATATCAAGTTCCAACATGACACTCCAACAAACTCTATCGATTCCAGCATAAAGTAGGGTGAATACCCCACTCATAAAAATAACAGGGGGAACCATGATTTTTACCTAGAAACCACTTCCAAAATAAGAGTTTCACCCACTTCCAAAATTCGTGACATGTTAACAGATTCATATAAGAATATAGATTTCAATAGGTGTTCAACTTGCTTATATAAAAGCTCTCATAAAAAAAATGGCTATATAAATCAACAAGCATATATTTGAATATTATACATTTTTCATGCATTTTGTCTTTTTCCAAAGCTGAATCACAGAAAATGTTTTAGAGTATCATTCAAGGGATATATGTTTGATATACTAGTAGTCAAAATTGATGCATCATGTAGTACCTAGCATGATCCTAAAGATTGCTTTTATATTTGATTGATATCCAAATGTATACCCCATTTAATTTTAATTTGTAGTGCACCAGTCACTTTCATGAAACATTCTCAACTATGTTTGATTTAATAAATCTCAATTGGTTTGTTGTTTCCACCACCCTATAGTTGTTTTTTAATTTGCTAAAATATTAGTAACTAATTTGTTAGGTAATGAGAAATTTGTTAGTATTAGGGTTCGAATTCTAAATCTCCTATATAATATTTATTTGACGTCTCAATTCATATTATTGGACTACATGAGTCAGGTGGTCTGATAATGGAAAGAGGTGGTCCAACAGATTTTGAAGAGATTCTGATACTATGTTAAAAAATTTGGTTGGGTTTAACTAAATTCAGCAAAATCGATTTTTAAGGTAAAAATTGCTTCTACTTATAAACTCATGTTCAAGTCATTTCATATCCAATACGAAACTTTTAATCATAAACTAGATGAATTATTTTGCTTTGTTAAGAAATAATCAAGGATAATTTGTGGAGGTCCTTTGTTATGATAGTTGAGTACTTGACAGAGTGAAAACAGAGGTGAGGTGAAGGCTCTGTTTAAAGCTGTTGAAGAGGTGTAGTAGAGAAGTGGTGTGGTGGGTGCCATTCTTGGGAAGGGTTTTTCCTTGGCATATAGATGAGAACAGTATTTTATTTCATTCATCTGTAGTATACAATACAATGTCTGTATCATGGTGTCCTACAATTTGGAGCAGCAATTTGTGTGGCCCATGTAGGGGCTGCAACTTGGAAGAAATTCCTAAAAGGTAGGATGTAGGGGTGGACAAAGTCTTGCAAACGGGTGCAACCCGAAAAAGCCGCACCCATAAAACCGAAAAGGAATGGTTTCAAACGGGCCAGCGGTTTGACAGGACTAATAGTGCTGCCTCAAGCGGTTTATTGCAGGCGAGTTCGGTCCATTGAAAAACCACAGTCGGATTATGTTTGACTACAACAACAAAGAAACTTAAAATGATAAAGTCACAAGTTTCACTCGCAACAAAATAATTAGAAGGAATAGAGAACCTGAGAAGTAACATAATCGTATCGGTACCGAGTACATATCTAATAAGGGTACTTCCCCGCTTTATAAGTATATACATGCTTCAAAGACTGATGATTTGCTAACAAGTGGAGGTATAATCTTAAACTCACACTCACATCACACCATAATTCCTCATAATTTCTAACCCGAGACTAAAAAAATCCTAGAATCTCACACTATTGTACTTTTTATCAATTATGTTTGTGACCAAAATTTTGTTTTAGCAATGAATTCTTTCCAACTCCTATGTACGTGAGTTGAAACCAAGTTTTAAGAGACCATATAATTTGACAACTATATTTATTTTTATTTTTTTTTGGTCATGTGACAACTATATTTCTATTAGGAGTGATTTGAATTTTGATTCGTCACGTTGCGTATGAGTATAACACTTCTACTAGACTCAATCTCATTTGTCTTGTCTCATATTTAATGAGTGTAATCTAATTTCCAATAGGTCACATAAACTACTACTTCTATTTTTACGGATTTTTTTCAGCATGCAAGAGATAATTAAAGATCAAATTTGTGACCACTTATTTAAATAATCGAAACCTCTTTTCCTATTTGAACACCAATCAATTGTTAATTTGACGGTACTATTTTTATTTATTTATTTGAGAAATTTCAATAAGAGCTACATCTACTAACTTTTAAATAAGGGTTGGGCCTCCTACTTTGTCTTCCAACTACTCTCTCTGTCCCTAATTATAATCACCCTTTCAAAGATAAAATTTGTCCCTAAATATAAGAGCATCCATAATGGAGCACTCCATTTTTGAGTACTTAAATGGTCCCACATAGACACATCATCAATTTATTATTTTTTTAATAATAGTACCTAATAGGTACTCAACCCCTCCAATGGAGCATTTCTTAAAAAGTTCTAAAATGGGTCCCATCAATAACTCCACATCATTAAAATTTGAAATTTAATTTAAAATAATATTGCTAAATTAATTTTTTTTGAATATATTAAATAAAGTGGGTCCCATAAAAAGAAGAGAGAGTTCTTATATTAAAAGTGGTACCTATTAGGTACTAAAATGTGTTATGCTCCAATGGTAGTACCTAATAAGTACCATGAGTACCTAATAGGTACTACACCATTGGAGATGGTCTAAGTCTCTTTTCAATTCCCTAGACATATTTATTATTACTTTTCCAAACATATCCCACTTTACATTGAAATTCGAAAAGTCAACTACAAATACATCTTTTCACCTAGGACAATTTAGTAATTATAATACCCAAAAAATACACATTTATTACACTACCAATTTTTCTTAATATGCGTGAAAAACCCCAATGAGGGCTTATATTAAGGGATGGAGGGAGTCAGGGGCGTCTCCGAGTTTTAGGAGGCTTTGTGCAAAATATAAAAGTGGCCCTTTAATAAATAAATAAAAATTAAAAAATTATCGATTTAAATTGCATATAATATTAAAAAAAAACATTCTTGGAAACATATAAATTATCAATATTAAATCTTGCATTAAATGGAACATGAAATACAAAATAATTATCTTTGTATATAACGTGAAAATTTTATGCAAAGATTAAAATGGAACATCATAATCTAAGATTAAATTTTATGCATTAGATTAAAATGGACTAGAACTATATTTACGAGTATACATAACTAATATATTGATACTCATATGATATCTATGAACATTAACAATATATAACTTTTATTTTAGGACCTAAAAATTAATCTATTAATATACATCTGATATTTTATAAGTATAAATAATAAATAAGTAATATTATAGGACCTCAAAATTTTGAGTTGAGGCACTCAAAATTTTAAGGCCCTATGCCGTCGCACACCCCGCATATACGTCTAAGCCGCCTCTGGAGGGAGTACGTCTCTATCATACTTGAAAATATCATTCCGTGAAATAGGGAAGATCGCAGATATGGTCTATGTAAAATACCATATTATTAGATTAAAAAAAAAAACAAAAAAAAATACCATATTAGATTAATCCAAAAAATAATAATTACATTCCTCTAATTGTTTGGGTATCATATAGAACATATAAGACATACAAGTTGAGTTTTTTTAATTGAAATTTTTTCATACGTATGAATAGAGATCGAACCCTGACCACCTATCTGTTTTAATTTGTTTTATAACTTTAAGAGCATACACATCCATAATACTCACTTAGGTTCTTTAAATGGACCCCACTTAATTTTTTATATTATTTTATATTTTTCAATTATTTAAACAACTCAACTATATTTTCTAAATATCCATACAACCCATCAAAAACTTTAAAATGGGTCCATATGACCCCACCATATTTCATTTATATATGTTGGTCTTCATGTTAAAGACCATTTGAAAGAGAAAAAATAAATAACAATAGCATGATATATATATATATATATATATGACAGGTTAAAGAGCGTTTCTCTGCAGAAGGACGTTTTTGCTTTATCAACGTTGTCAAACATAAATTATTATTTTTTATCTGACATGCACCTGCTGTAGGAACGGCATATATTGCCGATAATTATGCTCTAATCAATTCATTGTTGATTTCTATGTTCCCCTTATAACATATTTGATGTCTCATTTTGCATAGATGTGGATAAAATAGAAAAAGGTTAAAAGGGTTGAGAATAGTACCATTGAAAGTTGAAACCAAATATGCATTCCAATTTTGCCCTTGCAGAAAAATTCGGTTCGCAGAAACCGAATTTTTTCTAGTGCAAATTCAGAGTAAATTTCGGTTTTTAGAAACCGAAATTTGTTTTCAAGGCAAAAAAAAACTTCGGTTTCTACGAACCGAAGTTTTTTCAAGGGCAAAATTGGAAATTCAAGGGGGATAAAAGATTCATGGGGTGGGAAGAGAAAACATCAATATGCATTAGAAGATGATTTATGCTTAGGCTCGGTCTAACAAATATGAAGGCCTACAACAAAATTAAAAATATATGAGACTTGTTTTTTTGTGTACAAGTTCTACTTGAGAAATCTTGTTCATGTATAATTGATTTTTTTTTTATGCAACTCAAATTATTGTTTGATATACATAATTTGATATCAACGTACCATGAACTTAGCTCGATTGATAAGCATATTAAATAATATATGTAGGGTCGGAATTCGAACTCTGATACTTTACTTATGTAGTTTAAAAATGAAATTTTAGTCACCAAACTTCTTGACAAAAAAATAATAATTTGAGATGAACTTGAAGATTTTGCGATATTTATTTAGTAAGAGTCATTTTTGAGTAAATTGGTTATGTTTGGATGTTATTGCTTCAAAAGTAACCCTTTTTTGAATGAAAACTATAAATATTATTGAGCAGATCCCACCATCAAATCAGAGAGGTTGCAAATAGAGACAGAGAATTCATCAAACCACACCTAGTTGGGCTTACTAACTAGCTAGCTGTTGAGAAGAAGATCTCCTTTTGCCACTCTACTCATTCTGGCGCGTGCCCTACGAATTTACCAAAATATTCTCATCCGCTACTTAAGTAGCGGACACCCCCCAAAACACCCTACCTTTATAACGTCCGCTACTTAAGTAGCGGACGATATTTTTTAGAAATTTTCATTTTTATAACGTCCGCTACTTAAGTAGCGAAAGAGTAAAAAGGGAAAGATGTAGGACGCGCAAGTAACCAGTAGGATGACAAAAGAAATTGCGAGGACTATACCAAAACCTAAGCCAACTTAATCAAGGAGATTCAACATCTGTCTCAATAAAAATCTTATTAGAAAAAGAGTACTAAACAACAACAACAATTTTTTATTTTTTTTGACAACTATTAAAATCAACAAAATATGAATTAAGTAGATTCTAATCTATTACAATTGAATACAAAATGCACAAAGGAGTAAAACCCATCCGAATCAGTTCATTATCTTGAAGCCAAGAGAAACAATTTTATCTACACACTTGTTCTCTTTAAAAAAATCTTACATTTTAGAATTAATTAGAGTATCGTACAAGATTGTGGAAAGCATCAAATTCATTTCAAGGAAGTGACTTTTGACAAATAAAGATTAGTGTGCCATGTTTATTTTATAAATGTTGTGTTAATCCTTTTGAGTGTATATAATTAGATAACTTTTTGGAAATGGTATAGAACTAGTAAGACTATAGATTCTGAGTGCTGACCCATTTTGTGAGTAATTCTATTTAGGCAAGTACAGTATGTATTATATATATATATATATATATATATATATATATATATATATATATATATATATAGTTTCGCTGTTAAAAAAAATAATAATTATACTATGCATAGCTTGACAATTTTTTTTTTTAACTAGTCTAGTGGCTAGAATTTTTATCTTTTAAATAAGTGAGAAAATTTGAGTTTAAATCCGATCCCTAGATATTGCAATGTCCATACCAACGTAATTATATTCAAGATGATAAAATATTTTTTATTTTAATTATAAAATATCCTTTATTTAATTTATCTTATTTTAATTTAATTTATTTAAGATAATGATATTTTATTTGTCATCTTTATTTTTGAGTGAATAGGAAAAAATAGAAAGAAAAAAAAAACATATATTTATTTGTAATAACTAGTTTCAAAAAAAAAATGTTGATTAATATTTAAATAAATAAACATATTCTAATATATCCAAGTGATAAGGCATGGTATTGAATATTGATATGTCAAAGATCCTTTATCAAAGCACGATTCATTTTTATTATTTGTGACAAAGATTACATAATAAAAGATCCGTCTAATTAAGTGGATCTAGGCTATGGTACAAAAACTCTCAACTTTTTCTCTCTATGGCATGGAAAATGTACAACATGCATGCAAATAAAAGGCTTCTTCACACAACCATATTAAAAGCTTCTATTTAATGGGATTGTTAAGAGCTTGATGACCACATTGGTGCATGTTATAGAATCCATTGCCAGAAGTGCAGCTCCAGCATTTGCTAGTCAGCATGTGTATGCATGATTCTCTTGCAACTGTTCTGTTTGATCTGTAACTCAAATGTTTGATCAAGTTAATCACAATATTTTACTAAAATTAGAAGTAAGTTTTTTTTTTTAATGTTGGGCCTAAAGCATGAGCTTCGACTGCATATGCTTGAACCGGAGCAGCCCAAACATGAAATAATTCTATTCGATTTCAAGATATTAATTTTTAAAAATATGAAATACTTCTATTTCATTTCAAGATATTACTTTTCGAAAAAATTGTCATAATGTCATATTACTTCTCGGTGCCGGGTCCCAAACCGAGTACCTCGAGATTAATTTTTTTTAGTGTTCCCTAGTTCACCAAACCGAGCTGCCTGTTTGGATGGGACCTTTCCTATTAGTTAGCTACTTAAAATCTTTCTAATGAGCTAATAGAGATATATCTTAATACTATTCATTCTTTGTTATTTACCTTTGTGGGGAAAATGGCTTATCAAAATAAGGCATCAATTGAGCTCTTGGAACCATTTCCTTCCTTAGCAAACGTATCTCTTCCTCTTCAATCATCTGTTCATATTAAATTAATTAATTAGTATCTATAATATATTATTGGTCATTATCATAATTAGTATCATATATTATATATCTTCATCTTCATTAATATAATTATTATGTGCCTAATACCTTCATCAACTTCTCTTCTTGTCTCTTTCTCAACTCCATGAGATATAATTTTGTTGTCACCTAAGCAAAACCACATTTATCAATAAATGAAAATTATAATACTAACTTCAACATTGATCATTCACTATATATCTTACTTCATAGTTGAATATTGCACGTTTAACAGCTCTTTCTTGTGTGTGGAGTTTGAATTCTTGTGGTTTAGTATTTTCTTTTGTAGGAGATTTTCTTGAAGCTTCTTGTGGTTTATTATTTTCTTTCGTAGGAGATTTTCTTGAAGCCTAAAACAAACACAAAAATTGCTCAACAAAATTTGAAACAGCAAATTGATCATTAATATACTAATTTGTAAGTGTGCCATGCATTTATTTACCTTAGACTTGTCATAAAACTTGTCTTTGAGTACATCTTTTGTCTGTGAAAATATTCAATTATGTATATTTAGTTGGCAATCATCATTCATGTATAATAAGGTGGAAGATTTTTTCTATAAACCAATTAAAATGACTAGAAAAACAGAAAAAGGAGTGTTAAAGCATTATTATCATCATTATGTTATAAAGTAAAACAAGAAGCAAAAAGTGTTAATGTGATCATTGTGGGGTCCATATGCACTTGAAGAAATAATTGAGTGAAAAATTAAGTGTGGATGCCTATAACAACTATATAAAGTAAGACATACTAAAACCTTGTAAGACTAGAACAAATAAAAATTTCTCTTTCTATTTAAAGAAGTAAATCATCACTTAGAGAAAATATGACATTGGAAAACAAAGTAAACAAAAAAAAAAAGAAAAGAATTTGGAGTACATAGCACTTGGAGGGTTAATTATGCTTATGAAAGTTTTGGTGTTTGTTCGTATTATTACTTCTGTAATGCATAAAATATGCCATTAATTTTTTTAGGTGGTATAGTTCATGAATCAAAGATTATTTTTTTTTCTTTTTGAAAAAGATCTTAGTGATTGTAGCATAATGCATTTAACTAATTTTAAAGATATACATGTAGTTTAGTTAAGTATGATTTAATTAAAGAAATGTGACAAGTAGAAAGTTGCATGGATAAACTTGTTAGGTGGAATGTAGACAACTTTTGAAAAGGTAAAATGGGTTAGTCATACTTTTTACATATCACACATATGCATGGATTTCTAAAAATAGATTTTATATATGTAAATTATCATTTCACATATATGCGTGTGTTGGAGTAATGATAATGATACATTGAGTAATGGCACACACAAAAAAATAAAAATCGTATGCATGTATTGATTAGAGGTAAAAGGTAACAATGCAAGTTGTCCCATACACAATATAGGTGTGCTTGTTTCAAAACAAAGGTTGTATTACCATCTTAGTGTAAGTATGCAAGATGTGTTGTGTTGCTTAAAAACACATCCAAGTAATCTCATTTAATTAAATGTCATTAAGAAGATGATGCTTTTGTTCATAACTTCTAGGAATTAATTTATATATACCTAAAAAAAATTATACCGTCAGTCAATTATAATCATCCGATCAACACTACTTTATTTTTACTTTCATCATATCTAACTTAAAATTCATACTAAGTATAATTTGTGATAAGTTGACAGTGTAAAAAATATAAAGCGATGGTCGATCAACGTTATTCTCTAACTTGTAACCTTAAGATGAATCATGAAACATAACAAAAAAAGAGTGGCTTTAAGGATTATTTGAGAGGGTATGAAAAAGTTATATATGCATCTCACCATTCCTTTAGAATCAGTACTACTCCATTGAGATGAAGAAGGTGAAGTGTTCTTGACAAACTTTTCACCATGGAAAATGCAAAACAAAATAAAAAAATGAAACAATTAGGATATAGTACTAATTAATTAACTAAGATGAATCATAAACAATAAACCTTAAAAATGAAAATTAAGCACTCCAACCTTCAAAGAAGATTTAGTGTTTGCTCTCTCCATGTTTAAGTGGAATTAATGTGTAAGTATGTAACCGTTATTGAATTGAGGGGACTTTATAAAGAGTATGAAAAGATAAAGTTTGGAGGTTGGTAACTGTCTGAAAAATTTAATTTAATTTAATTTCTGTTGCTACATCACCAACATCCTCTAGGATTTGCACGCTCTCTTGCACCAAACTTTCTGATTAAATTTCCTTCTCAATCACATATTTATCAATCCTTACTATCTTCCTTCAAATTTCCACTTGGCTTAAGTGAGGGATAATCTTTGGCACATTAATTAATTAATTCAAAGTTTAATTGCATGTTGTATTTGATCCTTTAAGGAGAACACTTAGGTGTTATGAGTGTCACTTTAAGTAATGAGTAACTAATATTGTATCATTATACTAAAAAGTGGACTTTAAATTTTAAATAGAGAGAATTTTCATGTGTATTTAATTTATGATTAGTTGGTAGAACATGGTACATTTAACATTGCATGTAAAGTAGGAAGAAAAAAAGTATGACATTAAAGAATCCCCCCTTTTTATATATATATATATATAAAGGTCAGAGTTCGAATTTTAGGCATCTCATTAATAAAATTTAAGAATGGAATACCTAGTCTCGGATACTTGAAAAAGAAAAAAAGAATTTACCATGTAGGTGAATAATTCTAGGCTCTAGTGAGTTTTGTAATAGAGTTTCCTTAAGAAAAAAAAAGTTATAGAATTAATGTTTATTGTCTCAGGTTTTCCTATACTCTGAGATGTTGAGCCTTGTTCAAATCTCAAATATTTGATCCCAAATACCGTCGGAGGAGTCCGGAGAAATTCGAGAGAAACAATGGGCCAATGTTTTAGGACCACAAGAGAGGAAGACACCACATGTCCACCCAAAACCTTAAGACATTAGGTTAATAGATCACTTATTCTTCCCCTACATAGTCGATGTGGACTTAACTACTCACACTTGAAACCCAATAATCTTACCCCAAGTGTTAGTTCTCACATCCGTTGATCAAATATCATGATTCACTCTCGCTCCCCCACCAAGCCGAACCACGGCTCTGATACCACTTGTTGAGGAAATCCAGGAAAGTTTTGGAGAAACAATGGGTCAATGCTCCAAGACCACAAGAGAGGAAGACACCACATCTCCACCCAAAACCTTAAGGCATTAGATTAATTGATCACCTTTTAACATTCTTTTCCTAATGGGAACTATTCACTCATTCTTAAAACACAATCGCAACAAATACAAGCATGATTGTTTTCTTGACATATACACATAATAAAGAACAATTTTCATGCAGAATTTGTTTGTGATTTAGTGTACCTTATTTAACATATTCTGATCTCTAATTACTGTCTCACTATTCTAGTTACTAGAAGTAAAACAAAACAAAAAATTTAGTTACAAGCTACAACTCCCAAACAATAGCGAGTTAATAGTAATTCTTCTCTCAAAATGTGAAGTCACCTTCAATCAACTTTCTTATATTTTCATCTCAATACAGTTATTTTTTTTTTGTCTAGTGACTTAATTAGTAGCTAAAAAATTTACCTTAAAAGTGAATAAGTAAAGTGTCCGAAGTTTAAACTCCGACTTCTGCCTAATATATGCGATATCTCAATATAGTTTAAACTTACTAAGCAAAAGTCTATAGCTTGTGATGAATTGTGTCGTTCAATTAAGTCCAATGAGAGATCACTATCCTTATCCGTTTAGTTATATAAACGTTATTCCATCAGACGTTTTAATATAAGGTAAAACCTAACTCTCCGACACGCTAAATGGTGATGAGGATAATCATCCCTCTCATGTGATCTGCTCTCTAACCGTTTTGTCTTCGTAATCCTAAAAGATACGTGTCATGATCGTTTTTAATAATGTAAATATATATTTTATAATCTTATATCTATGATCTATGGCTATTTGTTAATTACATGCTTGTGTAGATTTGACTGGAGTTTCCCCACTTGTGGGACTAGGGGTTGAAGATTTTACTATGGGACGGGCAGCTCCCAAAGTTGCTTCAAGCAAAATGGCCAAACATGAGAAAACATGTTCCGACAATCAACACGTTTTTATACCGTTTGCTTTCAACACTTTTGGATTTCTAGCACCAGAGGCTGTAAACCTTTTGAAAAGAGTTCAAAAGGTAATGCATTGTAATGTCGTGACGCCAAGGTCTAGGAATGTAGTTTTTCGTAGATTGAATTTTGCTATTCAAAAAGAATTAGCGACTCAGCTTGTTGTCCGTCTATATTTTGTTCATGTGTAATTATTTTTTATATATATAAAAAAGTTTAAAGTTTAAAAAAAAATAGGAAAAAAAATATGAACAAAAGGTTGTTAATAGCAAGCTTTCAAAGGTTTCTTGTTGAAGGCGTCAAACCAACCAAAGACCATCACCCTTCAAATGCCATCCTTCAATCTGTAGTAATCCTAGGACTGGCTCAGCTTCACATCACTGCTTTTGACACTGTGATTAATTAACTATATATTAATATCTTGCTTGTAAAATGCTCACAACACAAAGTAAATATATGGTTTTATTATTATTTCACTCACTTACATTAGTGAATTGTATTGTATTTGTCTACAAGTGCATTTCAGAACAACCATATATCTCCTTTATAGTCCTTAGTCTAGAAGTGCATTTCAGAGCAGAAAAAATTGTGGTTTTTCTAAATGCACATCTAAAGTTATGTTGAGGTGGATAAGTTCTTCACCAAAAATATAATTAAGAGAATTAGTGTAGAAGTGTATTTAAATTCATGTCTTGAACCCAAAATTTTCACACAATGAACATATGTAAAACTATTTTCGTTCATGTTATATTTCCTTAATCCATTTTTACAAATGTGAAATATCATGTCTCACACATGAATTGCTGTCTCAATTTTTTCCTTGATGTGTCATTTCTTTGTGTAATCAATGAAAACTTATGATATATGGGTAATTAATACGAATAGGTAGGTTTCATCTGCAAAATGTAAGTACCGAACATAATAGTACATGACAGTATATAATAGAACAACACAGGACAAACATTTAAGATATTAAACAAATTTTGTGTTATATGAAGTTTGGTGGACAAAAAGTTATTTTATTTGGTATTTTAGACAACTTATTTAGAGGATAAAAAAGTTTTCTCGTGATTCAATGGGGACAAGAATTTCAGTTTTTGTCATGTCTCTTGGCCCCAAATTTATCCAGTACCAGGAACAATCTCTTAATTATACTGTGCAATCTCTTATTTTTTTAGCAGATCAAACGCACCAATACTAATGAAATTTGAAAAAGAAAATTAATTAGATGATTTAAAGTAACAAAAACGATAATATTAATCTATTTAATTTGTTCAAATTAAATGTTAAATCAATTTATGTGGGCTAACGCCCTGGTAACTTGTGTTGCACATTATATTTTCCTAATCAATTAGTTAATCCTCATATCACTCAGATCCAATGGCAATATATGTCAATTCAAGGGAAATTTTATTTTTGTCTTTAAGAAATTATTCTTTCATTATCCAATTCCCAAATATTCTTTCAACAATACCATCATGTATCAAAATTGTGTAACTGAAATTGCATTGGCAGTCTTTTTCAAATCCAGTCATGCTTTCAGATGCTTTGTCTTGAATCTAAGTTTTGTATTTCCATTCCTACGTATTTTGTTTAGATGAGAAATAATTTTTTGAAATCAAGATTTTGATATCATGGAAGTACCGTTTGATTTTTGTTTGTATTTTGAAATGTGTCTAAGTTATACATGATAGATGATCATATAGTATCTCAACATTCTCCTCCAATCCAATCGCTCCCCCACAAAGCCGAACCACAGCTCTAATACCACTTGTTGAGGAGTCCGGGGGAGCACAGGAGAAACAATGGAGCCAATGCTCTAAGACTACAAGAGAGGGAGACACCACATCTCCACCAAAAACCTTAAGGCGCATCAGGTTAATGAGTCACCTCTCTTAAATCCAACATTATTCCCATACATAGTCGATGTGAGACTTAAGCACTCACATTTGAAACTCAACTGGTATTGTATTTCAATTTCTACTACGACTCTATGAAGTGAATACTTATACATACATTGAACTTTCCAACCTCACATATGAAGTTGAAGGTTCATCTATTCAACGTGGAACAGTTGAAGAGAGTCATTTTCATTTCCACAGCAAGAAAAAGACATGCATTCATGAAGACTAAAAAACATGGCCACAAGGTTGTTAACAACAAGCTTTCAAATGTTTCTTCTTGAAGCCGTCAACAAGCAAAAAAGACAATGGATGAATTTGATTTGTGTTTTTATTAAGGGTAAGCAAAATGTCATCAAATTCGTTTGGTTATGAATCCAAAATCAAACCTACTACAAGGCAATATAATGCTTGTAGTTGAAGTTGTGGGGTATCCATGACCATGATAAAACCTTCAACAAGACTTTAACAAAATTAGTAGTAGTAAACTTCTCTCTTTTCAATTTGACATTAGAAAAGACACCATTTTAACTAAATATGATCACGAAGTCTCAACTATACTACACACACTTTGTATAGTAAGCAATTCTAACTCATACTCTCATTAATTAGTGTTCACACCAACTATTGTGTTTCTATAATCCAATAAGTTTCGTACAAAGTTTCAAAAAATTTTAAAAATTTATGGATGATCTATACAATATAAACTTTCAATCCAATAGTGAATTTTGTAAAATTCATATTCGGTAAATCACTTGTCCACGGTAGACCACATGTGAAGGTGGTCCACCGTAGCATTAGCCTGATATAATATGTTATATTTACAAATGAAAAATGGACTTGGACTATGTGTTTATGAACAATGTCCGGCTAGTTTGAGTAGTTTGTTGCTTATGGTGTAATAGGAATTACTATTCTTAGAGTCATCTCTGTTTAGTTTCTTCCTTTGGGCTTAGGCCTTTTTGTATAAAAAAAAAATTAAAATTAATGGTTGAAAATATATCTATACCTATATATAAAAATGATACAAAAAATTTTGGTGTGAACTTTTCATAGAATACCTTGACTTTTTGTTTTAGTAGCAAAAATCTTTTATTAACAAATTCACCGTTGTACTTTTTTTTAGCAAAAAAAATCTTTCATTAACAAACTCACTATAACATAAAACATTTTTTTATACATAAGTTTGCATAATAGAAAATATGGATGAGATAGACGGGCACGAAACGCCCTGTCTTGCCTCCAGGAAAATATAAAATATGTTTGAGTTGGGCCTAGCCCCTCTTTTTTCAACAAAAAAAAATAATGTTTGAGTACCATAGTATAACCTTTATTTTCAAACATCATCTTACTAATTAATTGGCATTTATTTTATGAAAAAATATCGTGAATCTCGCATTCAATTTTGATCACAACAACTTTACCGCAGGCAACTTGCAAGTTTGCTTGAATCATAAGAACATCTATGTGTCATTACGGATGCTGGAGCTTCTATGTGTCTTTTATGTGGTTTAAAGTTTGAGTCAGCTGATCATTTGTTCGGTTCTTGTAACCAAATCTCATCTATTTGGTATGCTATCCTTAAGTTGTTGGGTGTTGAGTAGGTGTCTACTCGTGGTATCCTAGAATGTTTTGATGTTTTCTTTGACATGAATATGAGTAGGAAAAACAGATTGGGGTGAATGTTAATTTTGACAAACTATTGTGCGGACTATCTGGAACTCCCGAAATAAAGTTTTCTTCTCAAAAGGAACTTTTTCTGCTAAGTATTTAGTTGATAGGGTGAAACTTTCATCTTGGAAATGGTTCCTAGGTAAAAACATTGGCTCCCCTATTCCTTTTATGAGCGGGGTATGCACCCTATCTTTTACTGGAATCAATAAAGTTCGTCGGGGTGTTAACTAGGATTTTTGGGAGGTCTAGTTAATTTGAGGCCTCTTGTGTCTGTTATTCTTGGTGGTTGATTCTTGCCCCTCTCTCTCTCTCTCTCTCTCTCTCTCTCTCTCTCTCTCTCTCTCTGAGGGGTCTTTGGGATCTTCTTATTGTGGTGGGTTACAAGTGTTTCGCTTTTGGTGCACCTTTGTGTGTGTATGTTGAGTTTGTTAGGTGTTTGCGGTATTTTGAACTTCCTCTTGTTCTTATTTCATATGATATATAATATTATTGGTCATTAAAAAAATAAAAAATAATAAGAGCATCTCCGATGGACATAATTTATGAAACTCGTTTTTTGGATGCTTATCCTTTATTTAATGGGTTCCACTTTACCTTGTCACATTTATATAACCCACAATAAATTTATTCTAATGTGATATATTTAAACAACTTATATGGTACTATAGCTTAATTTTATTTATTTTTTGGTACAAAAAAGGGGGCCATGCCCCAAAGGTACTATAGCTTAATTAATTATTTTGTTGGTTGATTATAAACATAATTAATTATATATTCATATATTCGTATGGAACGGTACTTTAAATAAGATAATCTACAACTTTTCATGAAACCCGTCTTGCCAGATAGATGTGTTGGGCTCCAATGAAAACAAAAATCATGTTTTCTCTCCCCACTCCCTGTGATTCTTTTATACCCCCTGAATTTCCAATTTTACCCTTGCAAAAAACTTCGGTTTATAGAAACCGAAGTTTTTTTTGCCTTGAAAACCGAAATTTACTCTGAATTTGTACTAGAAAAAATTCAGTTTCTGCGAACCGAAGTTTTTTACAAGGGCAAAATCGGAATATTGGGGGGTATAAAAGAATCACGGGGGGTGGGGAGAGAAAACATCAACAAAAATCATAGTGCCGTTGCATAGTATTTAAAACTCAATGATCAAATCCTTGTTAGATATGGTCTAAGATCTTGTCCCTTATCATTTTCTTGAGTTGGAGTTTGCTGATTTGGTAGCATGGATCACAAGGTGCTTACTTGAATAAAATAGGTAAAATTACGCCGTAGATCTTTTATCTTATGTTTTGTAATACTTTAGTCTTTTATTTTTTTTAATATTTTGGTCATTTATCTTATTTATTTGTAACACATTGGTCATTTATCTTCTTTTTTTTTAGGTCAAGTAGCCTAGTGGCTAGAAAATCCACCTTAAAGGTGAATAAGTGGAGTGTCCCGGATTTGAACCTGGGCTCCTACACATAAAGTGCGATATCTCTACCGACTGAGCTAAATTCACGAGGACGGGTCCTTTATCTTATTATTATTATTACTAAAGTGTTAAAAAAAGACTAAAAGTTACAAATAAATAAGATAAAGGACCAAAGTGTTACAAATAAAAGGACCAAAGTGTTACAAATAAATAAGATAAAAGACCAAAATGTTACCAAAAAAAATAAAGGACTAAAGTGTTGTAAAAAAAATAAGATAAAGGACCTGCAGTATAATTTTGCCAATAAAATACTATTAATGTGTCAAAAAAAATACTATTATTCTGTGTATAAATGCATAAAAGACAGCATGCACTTAAAGGTTTTTAATTTCACCAGATCCGAGTTCAAACTCAGGATTTCACATAAAATCTCCACAATCATATCACTAGACTGTAACAACAGGGTATGTCCCAACACATGACCTGTTGCATTAACAATTCGCATGACACAGTAAACTAACACTAAACAACAACACTGATTTAGCGAGTAATGAATGATTCCCTGGAACCTTCAAAACCTAGTCACAAGGATTGTTTTAGAAACATAGTGTAAAAACAAATAATACACCATTAATTTTGTCAGTATAATATCACATTTTCTCCAATTTAGTCCCAAAAGTATATTAAAAAATGAAACCAAGAAAAGTAAAAATAAATAATCCATGAAGTATATAAAATTTGTCACTTTAGTCTCTAAAGTATACGAGAATCCGTTCCATTAGTCTTAGCATTTTCACACCATGGACTAAAGTGACGGATTTCATTAATTTTAGGAGCTACTCGTTGTTTTTATTTACTTTAGAGACTAAATTGGAGAGAATGATATTTCGAAGATTACATTAAGTGTTTAATTGTAAAACAAATTACAATATGAAGTATAATCCTTCATTGGTCGCCAAAAACAGGTAACACAAACTTGAGCTTCAGAGTTTCTTATGCCCGTTGAAATGTAGCGACACCCGTTATTTAAGTCCTATGTTCAAGATGGTCCTATTCTTCAGAAACCTTGAAGAAAGTGTACGATAATATTATGTTATTGATACCGTCCATTTTAGGATCTTCCTCAATTTCTGGGTCAATATAAAAGAATACCTACAATACAAGAAACACATAATCAATATTCATGTATACTATTATATACTCGCACTGGAATTCAATTTGAAAAAAAGCCACTTACAGGCATGTCAATCTGCTCTCCAGGAAGCAGTCGCTGCTCTTCGAAACAGAAGCATTGTATTTTATTAAAGTAAACTCCAGCCTGTACAAGAAAAATTATTATTCGGACATTTTATAAAATGGCTACTTTATGAGAGTTCTAAAGAATTGGAAAGTTTTAAGGGCCCGTTTGGATTTGATTTATTTTTTAGCTTATGGAAAAAGCTTATGTAAAAAAATGAAGTTTTATGTTAATTCATAAGTTTTCACCAACAAAAATTGAATCTTTATAAGTTGTTTTCTCATAAACTACCTTGAAAAACTTACAATAATACATAAAAGCTTATTTATTTGTATAAGTTGTTTAGCATAAGCTCAAAAATAAGTCAATCGAAACGGACCCTAAGTCAAGTTTCTCTACTATTTGAGCATAAAAGAGATTTCAAAGGAATTCCTTTCCAACAACAAGACTTGAAAATTTGATATTATATTCTAAATTGAAAGACTTGATTTTAATCAAGTGGAACTTTGTAGTATGAACTTGCAAAAATCTCAGATTGCCGTGGTAGATAGACCTGTGACGTGAAGAGTTCAAGGCAAATTTCTGATATACAATATAGAGTATTCTTTAGTAATCAGTACCTTCATAGGAGTGACATTATATGTAGAAACACCGGTTATCGGAGTAGAACTTTTGTTTTCGGCGGTATAAAATGCGAGGGCACTTTCTCCAGGCTTCACCCTAACCTGTTAGAGCAAATGAGTAATGCTACATTACAATTCTTACTTTCACACTTTTCCCTCTGGGTATCAGGGTTAGTGCAACATCCAACTTTTCAAGTAACATGAAAAATTTGCATGAAAATACCATTGTCTCCGAAAAGATTAGATTAATTTATAACAACCAAACATTTAGAGCAAAGCTAAAATCTTTAACTTGACTTTCGGTAAGCCTCTTTGAGTTGGCAGCATTAAAATATCATGGACTGTTGTAGATAAATTAAACAGTTCCAAGATATAAAGTAAGAGAAATGCTATTGTCACACTCTCTATCACACTCCACTAACACACACCAATCATAATTCGCCACATCATCCATCTCTTTTATATTTTCACTTATTCACCGGTTGTACAGTTATATGAATATTCACACGCAAAAAAAAAAATAATAATGTGCACTGACTCCATCTCCATGCTCCTTCCAATCTGTCTCACATCGATTCCTCCATTGTTGATTCAAAAGAACCCATTTGCAGTCCATAAAATTGGAAGCAAAGATTTAAACTTTTACAAAAAACCCATATGCAAACAAGATTTAAACTTCAGTGAAAAATATTCTAACTTTGATATATCAATTGAAGAAAGGGAAGAAAGATTGTGGGTATTGATCAATTGTAAAAATCGGAACCTTTGATGGAGTTTATTGAAAAAAATTCAAACTTTGATGTAGAATTCAAGAAAAAATGTGAAGAAAGATTGTGGGTAGTGAATCTGTGATTTTGTTCACTGCAAAAAGAATGGTTGTCCTGGAGCATTGTCTACGATGGTAATTTTTTCACAAATTCCATGGTTGAATCTTGAACGGTGAAGAAGTACATTTAGGGGAGATGAAACCTTCTTCGTTTTTTAATATATTATTATTTTAAATAGAAACAACGTGGCAAATTATGATTGCTGTGTGATAGAGTGTGACAATAGCATTTCTCTAAAGTTAAATATATGATGGAAATGCAGTTTATTTGTGGTAAGGTAAGGTTGATTATATATTAAGCAAAGACAAACCTCTCTCTGTGTTGGAACAAACTTCCACGGCATTCCATCAGCAATATCAGCATTGAACTGCACCACAATTTCCCTGAAAAAATTAAAATGGTAACTCAAAAACCCACTACAGTGGGGGAAAAAAGGCTAACTTCTAAAACACCACACCCTAATTTAGGTTTATTGAATGATTCATTGTAAGCCAGCCTAATATAGCTTTATAGAATAATTCCTGGTAAGCATATCTCTATTGAAGCATCGCTTAATTGTCCCCTGACATGCGAAAAGTAAACTCCTATGGCTGATAATAGAAATATGCATGAGGGTTCAGTAGAGGGAAGTTTTATGCAGCAAAAATTCAACTAAGTACAGCTTAAAAAAAATTGTATGTAAACCACTTAATCTTCATTTGTATAGTTTTTTATGTTAAGACTTAAGACTACTATCGTATATGAAATGCCCAGCATGTGTGTGAGTTGGAAATTAACCAACTTCTAATAACCAAACATTCATCAATCTCTAAAAACAGAAAATAAATCCTATCACAAACCGCTGTTAAACAGCTGATATTGCAGGAGTAAAAATAATACCTCGAAGTGACTGTTTCATTGCTATCATGCCTTGCAATCTTTTCTTCAACACTCTGTAAAAATGTGAAATTTGAAAATTGAATCAACAAATGATAAATAAATTGGCAATGAAAATGAAACGAAAAACCATTAAAAACAAAATCACCCATACCTCACGCCGGGTAACAGTTCCCCCATAGCCAGTTGCTTGGCAAAATCTCCGGTAAAGGGGAACTGCAGCATATGACAATCCAACCATTCCAAACACCAAGCCTGTCAAATAAATAAGCATCTTTTGTGATTTTTGCTCTGTGGATGCATGAGATGATGATGATGAGAAGTGTCGAAAACCAGGCATGGAACACAACCTTCGATCATTCTGTGAAACAAAAGCCGAGGATCGGTAATACTGATGGAATGACGCTCTACTTAATTCCTGCTTAAACCTTGACGGCCGTATTTTACAAGAGAAACTGCGCTGGAATTCAGTACTAGGAGTAATTACGTTATAACCCGGTCCTTCATGGAAAACATATCGGCCCCTGAATCAACAACAAAATTATATTCAATTAAAAACAAACACGTCAAATTCAAGAGAAACTTCATCAAATAAATCTCCTCAACTAGTAAAGTAAAAATTCTTATTTCATTTACAAATTACAAAGAATGTAACAACATTGATCAATAACGTAAGAAAAAGCTTAACACAGACTTGAGAAAGAATGTAATCATCAAATTACCTGAATTCCGGGGAATTTCGTAAAGCCCTAACGTATGGCGAGAGATGAATTCTCCTACTTATACTTGACCATACCATGATTAACAACACTAATTTCACTACAATAACAGAACATTCAGTACAATCTGCAAGAAAACAAACAAGTGTTTAACTTCTATGAAACATTGTTTCAAAATTATTGAATAAACAATAAACTTTTACCAAAAAAACTATATACCTAAATTATATATAAGGACCAAAATAATTCATATGAATCAAAATAAACACCAGAAAGTGATTATCGAAATTGTTCATATATGTATCAAAGCAAATTCTGCTGCAATGAAAATTGCGCTGGAACTGTATCCTCGCGAAAGCAACAAAGAGGGAGTGAAGGTGAAAGGCTAGGTGCCTATGCTAAGAAAATTGGTATAGGGAGTGCTTATTTAGAGCTTTGGGGTATGTATGAGGGGATGGGATTTCGAGCTGTAGATATCAAAGTGGATTCTAAGGTCTTAGTGGAGGCTGTCAGTAGCGGAGCTAGACTATAAAATTGGGTGGGACACCAAATCAAATATTCAAATAATATTGTACTACAAAAAATTTGAAGTTGTAATAAGCACATACTTGATCATTAAAAAATTAAACTACATGATTTAAAACACCTTAAAATTCATTGCTTGGTCACTAAATCTACAATTAAACTTAACCCAAAGGAAAGACACATAAGATTTGATCTTAACCCAATTGAGAGGCAAAACAAAGATTAAACATGATCTTGTCAAGATAATCTCAACAAAGATGATCATACACCTTATTGATATCCAACTTGAGAACTATATCCCCCTTCAAAGTTCAAACCTTTTGTTTTTATATTAGATAGTGAACTATGTCACTGGCAATGACAACATTATCCACAATCAAAGCCTAGTTTTTTTGCCATCAAGCTACCACTATGGTGGTACATAGGCCAACCCCAATTTCCAAAGTTCAACTGCCTTATTAAATTAAATTATGATATATTCCACATTAAGTTTAGTTGTAATCCTGTTTTACAGGTATAGACTCTATTCATGAAAAATCAGCAAGTTTGTGATCACAATGAAACCCATGGCACAGACACTGAGGACACGACACGGGTCGACACCCATAATAATTTGAGAAAATGACATAATTCAGTGTAATCATAAGTGTCGGTATCGTGTCGGTTTCCCGACCGACACCGGGACACGCCTAATCTAGGAGTGTTCGTGCTTCAAACAAGGGCTGGCTAAATGAAAGTGAGTGCAATATGTGAAGTGATTCTTCCTTCTTTCTCTGCTCTATGCTCTTCCATTCACTCTTGTGCTTATTTCACTATATTTTATTTTATACCAATCCATCCAATAATGAAATTAAGATCTCTGATTAAAATTCCAATTAAACTAGTACTAAAAATTCTATCGTTAGAATTTTTCATAGGCAATTAATTGACAATAAAAATCAGAAAACTAGTCATAAAGTGTAAATTTCTCATAAACTTATTAACCAAAGCTACCAAAACAAAGAAAATATATCAAACGAAACAGTAAAAATAAATGAAATCAAATTCAAACCTCACAATCAATTAAACTCACAATCACATTTCAGAAATCAATAACCTCACATAAATCAAATCAAGAATGAAGAGTCTGACCTGTTATCGAACTCGAAGCGAATCAGTGATGGCGAGCGGCAGAGCAAGGTGAGACGCGAAAGAGAAGAGCTGGTGGTGCAGCAAGGTGATACGCGAGACTGACTGCTAGAGAGAACCAACGGCGGCGGAGTAGGGAGGTGAGCGGTGAGATGAGTTCGAGACGGTGAGAGCCAGGTTGAGAGAGAATCTGAGAGAGGATGGGATTTTTAGGGGGTTTTTGTAATTACCCAAGAAGTATTATACTCCTCGTAAAACAATCATTTTTTCTTCTTCAAATTAACTTTTAGGCTTTTATCATTTTCTTAGGGTCCGGTAAAAATAAGCTATAAGCTAGCTGATAAGCTAGCTGATAGTTGAAAAGCTAGCTTATAGTTGATAGCTGAAAAGTTAGCTAATTAAAATTAAAGTGTTTGGTAAAAATAGCTTTTGAAATGGTTAATAAATATAAAATGACATAATTGATAGTGGGTAGTTTATTTTTTAGAGTGGGTAGTTATTAAATTAAAGGGTAAAAATGGAATAAAGTGTAAAAAGCTATAAGCTATAAGCTTAAACGCTACTTGAAATAGCATCTGAAAAAAAACTATAAGCTAGTAAAAAAAGTTTGTTACCAAACACCTCTAATTTTTTGAAACAAGCTTATAAACTCATAGAATAAGCTATAAGCTAGCTTATTTGTGTTACCAAACACACCCTTAGTAAAAAAATTAACTTTTATTCTTTTAATTATTTTCTAAAAAATAATATTGTTTAGTACAATATATATTTATAATGAAAATAGATTTCTATCATTATCAAAAAAAGAAAATTGTCTACTATCCATTTTTTTTAAAATAAGCTAAAATAATAAATTGTTAAATATGGACCGAACCAAGGTCCAACAAGTCTGGGCAGTTGCACGGGCTTTGGCAAAAAAAATTGTATTTTTTGGAGTTAGTTTAAGGCAAAACTAGATTTTTTTTTGTTGAAAATATAAATTTTTGGGGGTTAGTTTATGACAAAACTGAAATTTTTTGTTCGGCTATGTCACATGTGAAATTTTACTTATACTCTGTAAATTTTCTGTCTCCACCACTATTGTTAATTCTTCTAATAACAATCTCTTTCTATACAAATTACAAGACGGTCATTTAACCACCGACTAATATTTTTTTAGATAGTTGACTCTTCACAAACGCTATTGGAATTCGGCCCTCCCCGTTTAGGCTTGGCCAGCTTAAGCCCGCCTAAAAACGGGACGAGCCGAGCCAACTTAGGTGGCCGATTCTAAAGTCACAGCTCGCTCTGTTTAATGGCAGACAAGCACGTTGGCGGGCTGACCCGCCAAATAATTTTTTTTGTTTTTTATTTTTATTTTGACACTTGTGTTGTTACAAAAAAAAATGCTAATATTATTTTTAAAAAACAGAAACAAACAAATTTGTGAGAAAAAACTAACTTATGAGACAAAATCATCAAAGAAGTATACTATAAAGTCCATTAATTATATACTTATAAACATGTATGTAGTCACTCTAATCATCGAAGAAGTATTTGGCTATGGTTAAGGTAATGAATCGGGAAAAAAAATATAAACCACGCTGTATGTGATGTTGATTCAAGTAACAAAATAAAAACAATAAGTTACATTAGAAATCTGGTGAAGAAGAAGAACGAGTATGAAGAGACAAAAAGAGCAAGAGCTAACAATACAATAAGAGAGTAAAACGACGTCAACTAATCCGAAATTTGGCACCGGTTTGTATGAATGAATAAAAAAAAAACTAAATTTACTTTATATAAGTGTTATATTTTATTAGGTTAAGCCTTCTTATACTATTCCTTACTAAAAAAATATTATACTTTTATGTAACTCGCGGGCCGGGCTGGCACGTGCTCGCCCCGCTTTTTAAGCGAGTTTGGCGGGGCGGACCAACTAAAGGGGTCGAGTTCAAAACTTAGGCTCAACCCGCAAAAAATGGCAGAGTAAATGGGCCGGCCCAGTGGGTTGGGCCCATTAATTTGCCACCCCTATTCATAGCTACATACGTTTCACGCAGTTGCTACCGGCAAGATTAAAGCCAAATTCAAAAGCTTATAAACCATATCAAATGTGTTGCACTTATTTATTTCAACAAGTTTTGTACAAAGATCTAAAAGTATGAAACATCACACCGAACATTTTTAACTTTGCATATTCTATTTTTTTTAGTATATATATTTATATGTATATAAAAAAATTCAAAAAAATCTGGAGTGGCTTTAGCCACACCATGTCCTTACATGCATCCGCCCCTGGTTGACACTTGATATTTTAGAAATCATTATCCCTTGTGTAATTTCGTTGTAGTTTTCTTTCCTTTGGAGTTTGGACTGTTATGCCCTCTTTGTAATATATATAAAAAACTTGATACACCATTTAATAATAAGAATAAATATGTTTTTGATCCCGATATTTTACTCGCTTTTTAACAATATTCCCTACATTTAAAAACCTTATGGTTTACTTCTGTTACCAAATTTAGTGCATCTGTATGATTTCTTAGATGGAAAGATAACGTGTACCCGATTAACTATGATTATAATCCCTTTATGTTTACGCGTCCCTTGCAAGTACAAAGTTGAAAGAAAACTTATTTTGAAGTCATAATGTGTGTTAACGCATAATATGGTTGAATTATAGTTGTATGCACGATTCAATTATTGTTTGTTGCAATATTTTGTCGTGTTGCAACTGTATTGAAGGTTTGCAAGGGGTTGATTATTTATAAGGACAATTTTGAGAAAAGATAATTGTCTAAATATAGAAGGAAGACCTGTAATTATCACTAACAAAAAGTGAAAAAAAAGTTGAATGACAGTGTTGTTGCCAATTTATAGCTAGCAATGACAAACTTGGTGTTGCTAAGTGTTGGTGAAAAGAAGACATCAAAGGAGATATGTGATAATTTGATAAAATTATATGATGTCAAATCACTTCATGACATAATTTTCTTAAGAAAAATCTTCTACACGATACTCTACTTGATATCATTGGTGCAATTCTTGAAGAAGAATCAAGACACAAGAATAAAGAGAAAAGGTCAAAAAATTCAAAGCAAACCGAAGAATTGAACAATGATAACATAGAAATCAACGAAGCGTGACCCCAGTTGGAGTCAAAATTATGGTAAATTAAAATCCTTAATTGGGTTCCAAACCTTTGGTGGGAGTATGTGAAAAATGAAAGAAAAAAAAAATTGTTTATTCTGCCTTAGTCCAATATATAAAGAAAATTTCCCTTGTAACCGCATGTTTCTTTTATATCTCCTAACTGACGTTTTTGCCCTTGCAAGGTATTTTGATTGTTACAAACTGGTTTTTTTTTTTCATCGTTTAAAAATTTCGGTTATTAGAAACCAATTTTTTTGCTTAAATGGGTCCCACTTTTTGCTACATCTATGGGTTTAACCGTCCTTTTCTCTTACCTGTTTCTTTCACGTTTTCATGAAATTCATCCCATTTAGTTTTCTTTTGTTCTTCCAGTTTCTTCATAGGCAACAATTAAATGGTTAAAAATCTCAAATTTTGTCTTCTATTTTTTGTTAAAGCAGTAATTTATTTTCCATTTCCCCCAACAGGCATCATCACCAATGTTGTTCAAAGGACTACGGTGGTTTTACGTGAGTTCTCCTCTATAATGAATGAAAATTAAATAATCAAGATTTTAACTTTTCTCTATTTTTTTAATCAAATCATAGGAAGATGTAAAGGGGGAAGGGACATAATCGATACACAGAAAATGAAAGGAGGAAGATTACATCAGAATTTCGTCCATTGCAACCTTTCAATTCCATGGCAATAGCAACAACCAACGAGAAATCGATGCAAGTCTCAACAAATAGAAAATTTAATTGGAAATTTTTAGTGACATAACTCTTATATGAGATGGATTTGAAGAATGGAGAAAGGAAACTAGGAAGAGTGGTGTGAGAACAACAAATATGTGTAAATATAATAATGAAAGACTTAATGCAACAATAATGAAGATAATAATTTCGGTTATCATAAACCGAAAAATTTTGTATTCCAATTTTTTCGGTTTGTAAAAACCAAAATTTGGTGTTCCAATTTTTTCGAATTTTGAAGGGCAAAATGGGATTTTCAGAAGAGAAATTTTCATATACAAATCCACTTCTAGTACTATCATTATTGGGCTCATATATATTATCTACAGACCATAATAGATCTTTTTTTCTTCTTTTGGGCCATTTTCTCTGATAGGCAGTAGATACACAAGGTTTTAGAATTTTCAACTTTGTACTGGACTTTGACTGAATACCCCTCCCATCAAACCTAGTGAATTTACTAAATACTAATTTCTCACTATTATACGAAAGCTTTTATTTCATTTTCAGTAGTAGTTCGACAAACTTAACTTATTTCATTGATCATTTGAATTTTTTAATATAAAAAAGATATACTCAAATAAACATCAATTAATCCAAAAATTGGTTACTTTAACTAACTTATGAATAACTAAATTCACTTGACGCTTAACAAACTTCACTTCAAAATTAAAATATAAAACTAACAAGTTCTTAATACTAAAAATCAACAAACTAAATTCGGAATTATCAATGTGATTAGAATGGATTGCTCCCACTACAATCTGTAAATCACTCTAAAAAATATTGTAGTAAAATTGATTAACTGTTACTCTATTTGTAAATATATATTCCTTCATAAAGTAAAACGTGGATAACTTGTAATTAAGAAAAAATGGATAACAGAGTCACATTGAAAAAAATACAAAATTGTAGTTCCCAAATTAAAGAAAGGTAAAAAATAAAAAATAAAAAAATTATGAAATATTTATGAATGTGAGAAGGACTGATCAGAACGATTCCTTATATGCCAAAACCCTATATGTAGTTATAGGTTTCTATCAACAGGGACCATTACTTCCGGTGCACCCTAGTCCCAAGGGCCATATATTATAAACCAAATAACAAAAATAAAAAGACAACAATTATTTTGGTAAATGAGTACGTGTGCTTAAATGTATCAAACTTATAAAAGTATATTCATCAATATATGGGTTAATTAATTTGGTGTTCAAATATGTCTTTCCAATACACAATATCACTTAGATGAAATGACGTGAATCTCTTATAGTTTAATTAATGTTATAGGTTCGATTATTGACTTGAGTATATAGCAGTGTTAAAATTCTTAAGGAAAATTTGTCACTCATTTACGTCCAATAAAGCTTAAGACATTAGTCTTCGCAGTTGCGTGAAAAGGTCGCCGTTTATGCCAAAAAATAATATCTTTCCAAAACGAAGTTTGGTTGTCAAGTGTGTCATTCATTTATTATTACTACTTTATTTAATAATATTACTAATGGAAGACAATATTTTACTAGTGAGCTTGGATCTAGTGGAATGGATTAGTCATACAAAATAAATTGCGTTTGATCCGATAAAAAAAGAAAAAAAGAAATTGAATAAGATAATTTAATTTGTATTGTATTTAATATTAAAATTGTTTATGGAACTGAACAACTCGGGAGAAAAGAGACAAAATAAAAATAAAATACAAAAATAATATTTTATTCATAAAATATCGTACAAAACAAAAAGTTATTCAATATTTTAAAAATTTATTTAATGTTTAACATTATTAATTAATCTTTGCAAATCAAATGGACCAACAATATGGTGAGCAAAGTTTCAAATAGAATTATTTGTTGCGAAATGAAAAGAAAAACACACATTATATTTTTTAGTTTTGAATACATTTAGAACTATAGTGACAACAAAATTGTCTCGTTCATTTTTTTTTTTGACGCAAAATGTTACCAAAATGAATATTTACTACATACAAAATTAAAAGAGTTAGGTATTGCTAACGAGTATCTCAAGTCACTCTTTAACCATTCCCCCAATGAGTTGATTGTTTCATGCCTTATTCCATTCTCTTATGATCTGTAATTGATACATTGCAGTCCCCTTTCTTGACCTTATTATGTGGTAGACATAATGCATTGTTGATATTAAATTTTCCAACAATTTGAGGGTAAGACACTAAGTAGAGACATAGAGTATAATTTAGAGATATACCCTTTATTGGTATATACCATTACCAAGGACAAATCTCACTCTATTTAAGATGACCCCTGCAATATAGCTACATTCAAAGTAATAGGGACTGATGAATATTAATCTTTGATGGCTAGTGTAGTGTAGAAATTCTAAGTCCGTTATAATTGTTGGGTCTGAGTCCAACGCTAAATTGGACCACCCTATCTGTTCTCTACATACCTTGTTGGTCCCAATTATAATTTTTATATAGTTTGGTTTAATAACAAGGTGTGAATACAAAATTAAATTATTTATCTTTTTTTTATGCTGAAGGTTTTTTAATGAGAAAATAATATATTAAAAAATAAAGGAGTATTAAGAGCAACAAATTACTAGAAGTACTAAAAAAAAGAGCTAATCAAGTAGAGAAAAAAACATCAATAAGAGAAGACAATAAGGGAACAAAAAAATACTAGAGAACCCATGAGCATCTTAGTGTTGAGAAAAGCCACATGGAACAAGTAATCACCCAAACCAAACACCAAGAGATCCATCTTATATATTTTTAAGAGGTTGAGTGCACAAATTTTAAGATTTTTTTTTTATTATATTTGTTGTTTCTTTAATAAGTGTCTTATAATTTGTTAGCATTTTTCTTATTTAAATTATGACTAAATTATATACTACCTATTTTCCTAAATACAAGACTCCTTTGAGAAAATTATGGATATTAAGAAAGATGATTTATATTTGTTGACAATTGATATTATTTGTACAATTTTATTATTTAAGATAGAGAATGTGTTAATGTTGTTTTTAGAATATTTATTACAGATAATAGAAAAATTCACTATAATTTAGTCTTAAAGAATCTTTAATTTGAAAGATGTCTTATAAAAAAGGACTAAGAAAAAATTCAAAAGAGTCTTATAATTAAAGACATGTATTTTTATCGATTAAGTCTTTTTTTTTATTACTTCAATAGCTTTTTTTTTTTAATCAAATATAGTAGTTTAATAGCTAGAATTCCACGAAAACTTACTTCAATGGCTTTAATAATGTGGAAATTCGCATGGAAAATTTACTCCTATATATAAAAGGACATAACACACATAAACATGTGGGAAATGCTAGCTACTTTCTCAATACCATGGGCAGTTGGGCCTATGTATAGTGAGAAACATAAAAGAGAGGCCAAGTCTAATACAATGGGCGATAGTGTTATGTTATCAATTACTTAAAATAAATTCAGTCTTTAATTCTTGAAGAGAAAGGCATAATAGTTTTTTTTTTTTTTAATCAAGTAGTTTAGTGGCTAAAAGTCAACATTTTTGTTTCTGTGAACTTAACTCAGTTGATAGGGATATCGCACTATATGTGCATAAGCCTTTAAGGTGAATTTTCTATCATGTCGGTTTTTTAAAAGTATACTAATATATTGCATTTAAATTAAGGGTCATGTTAAACAGTGCACCTGATGCACTTGTTAAGCATACCAAAAATAGAAATAAAACATAAAATTAATGTCGATAAAAATAACTTTTTACACTTCCAATGCATTGAATGCACGAATTTCAAGACAAAATTTCCTTTTTTGTATGCTTAACTAGTGCACCGGGTGCACTATTTAACATTTTCCTTAAATTAATAATCAAAATATTCAACATAAAAAAAACTTCATATATATATGCCTTTTATAATAATAAAAAAAACTTCATATATGCTGAGGTAGAAGAGTCCAATTGATAAGAATCCAATCAAATCAAACATTCCATAAGAATTTGTGTTCGAATCCCACCGCCAATGAGAGTATCTCGTTGGTTGATACATAATACTCCCTCCGTTCTAAAATATAAACAAAAATTTGTCAACAAATGCAAATGTATTTGTCGAAATTTCGAACCAAATGCATTAAGTTTCTTTTTCTCATTTTTACTTATATTTTATGATGGAGGGAGTAATTTGTAAATACCTCAGGCAATATTCTATAAATCTTGGAACTCATCACAACTTAACGAATTTATGATATCCAACTTGTTTAAACTTTAAATTATAAATAAAAATAATTTAAGTAAAATTTGAATTAATAAAAAAGTAGGTAGCATTGTTTGTAGAAAAGAAGTAGTACTAGTATTAATATGTATTACATAGAAATAGAAATTCATTGAATAAGTTGGGTTTTGAAAAAGAGTGGGTGGGTAGAGAAGTCATTATCAATAGAGCATAAAAGATGAAATATTGATAGAATGGTATGTAGCAGAGAAGTATATGAGAGAGAGAAAGAGATGAAAATGTATATAAGGCACAAAGTTACAAAGAGTTGGACATTACAGAAACAGAGCGCGCTTTAAATACGGGGCAGACAATAGAGTCAGCCACTTTCGTCAAGGACATTGTCACACTCCCTTCTTAGGGCCCTTAACATGCCATGATGTGAAAGCTCAGTCACTTATAATATTCATTTATCCCTTTCATTCTTTTTCTCTCTCTCTCTCTCTCTATCTATCTATCCCTCCCACACACATGTGTGTACATACGCTCGCAATACGGATCTCGATTTTTTATTGTAGAGATTATACGTAGTTTTGTGTTGTACTGCATTTTAGCCATTGATTTTAAATCGGATAGTTCAGATTGTAAATTTAGTTATAAATTAAAAAACAATTTTGACCGTTGATTTGAAATCATAAGACTCATATCAGTTACTGTGTCATGCAGTAACATTAGAAAACCAAGTTTGCTCTCAATACATAGTCACTTTTTTTTTTCACTAATTAATTTTGTGTTTGTTAATTAGAAATCCATTATTATCAAATCCAACGCCAATTAAAGATTGGAGTACGTATTAGTAATTTTTTTTTTGTTTTCATAACTGGTATCCGACCTACTGGACCGCCTACTTTGGTTTGAAATCAATTTTAACATCAAGTGGTTTTAGTCTCCTCCTATCGCCAATTAAAGATCGAGTAAGTATTAGTATTTTTTTTTTTTTGGTTTCCACAACTGGTATCCGACCTACTGGACCGCCTACTTTGGTTCGGAATCAATTTTAACATCAAGTGAATTCAGTCTCCTCCTAATCACAATTGTCTGAAATTAAACTGTAATTCTCTCTATCAAGTCCAACGCTAATTACTATTGTACCAAGTAACTATTGGTAAGTATTACTAGTATTACTCCATCAATTGTTTTAGTAAAAGGAGTAATAAGAAGAAAAAGAAAAAATTACTACTCCAAGAGAAAGCATATAGTAGCAATATTATGTCCTTTAGAGGCAGAGTACAAAAATGTACAGCATGCATTAAAACAAGCCAACTAAACCTCCATGCATGGACTGTATTGTTGATCATATGGTCATCATAACCTCATAATTAATTTCTGATCACTTTTCTTGATATGTCAGAGTTGAAAAAAGTAAAGTTAAAAAATAAAGAGCTCTTAAAAAAAGGAACTTTAATTTTTCAATTCTCTCTCTCTTTCTTTATCTCACTGTCATATTGCACGCTTTTTCAATGTTCATCAATCATAAAGCAATCGATTACAAAATCATTTCCTCACCTCTCACATCAAGGACTTACATTTCAGTTCTGCCAAAGTAGTACTGTATCCTTCTGGCCCTTTGCATTTATTATTCTCCTTTCGAGGAATGGGCCATTATTGTGTAATCAACCACCCCACTTCAAAAAATATAACTCTACTATAGTACAGTACATTCATCAATTTATATTGAATTTTTATTTTCAACAAAAAATTAATTAAAGTTTTAGAAGATAAAAATTTTGTTTTAAAAGTTTAGAAGATTAAAAATTTGGAAGATACAAATAAAAGTTTGATAATTTTTTTTGGTATTAAAGTTTGATAAATTTAGAAGATAAAAAATTTTGCAAAAATTTAAACTATAAATTAAGTTAATGAATATTGTCATTAATTTTTACTTAAGACATGACACCGAAAAAAAAAAAGATTTACTTATGAAAAAATAGTAGTAATAAGTGAGAAAATTAGCAATGGAATAATGTGTATTTTCATTGGGCTCAAGTGGTTAATGAGCTCCTCTATAACAAATTGTTCGGAAGAACCTGCGTTTGATTTCTGGTGGAAATAATTATTGGACAGACTTACTTACTTCCCGACCGAACTTTGGATTACTGCGGTCTCATTCGCTTGAAAAACAAAATTTTTACTTAAGACATGACACAAAAATAAAAGGTTTAATTATGGAAATAGTAGCAATAAGTGAGAAAATTACCAATGGAATAATGTGTTAATTTTCTACAACAAAAAAAAAAAGATAAATTCAATGGTCTAAATTTATACTATATAAAAAGGAGTATATATAGCATGTCACTAATTTTTAGTGACCGGTGAGAAAAGTATCAATAGAGAAATTTTTACCATGCCTAAAAAATTTGACCTTTCTTTCTTGGGAAAAAGCCCTAGTGAAATAATGTTGACCAACCTAGGTACATAGTTGACGACAGTGGGAGTAGGCAACATCAATTGTGATTTCCCCATGCAAGTGATTTTGAGCAATGAGACAGATTCTCCATCATGTCACAATGAAGGGAAAATTAGGGGTTTATTTATGGGGTTATTCACTAGTCACTATATGCATGGGAATTTCCAAATAGCTCGAGAGTTTATAGGTGAGGGAAAGCCATTGATGTAGGGGGCTAATAGCATTGAGTCAAAGCTGGAAAGTAACTTGAATTCAGTGGACAAGAAAGTGGCAGGGCTAAAATTATTAAAAAGTGAAATCAATTTATTTAACAAACAGTATACTAGTATCAATTACAAACACTAGTAGCATAAAATTTTAATATTGGTTATGAGTCATGTTAACTAACGGGTAAAAATGCCGAAATTATTAGGTCGGACATCGTGATTTAGGTTCGAACGCAAGATCTCATTATTATCTGTGAGGTTATTTTCAGTAGATTACCACTTCATTCAAGACAAAAAAAAAAAACTAGTGTTCCGCTGATACTTGTTAAAGAAACATAAAAATCATATTATTGTAAATTTTTTTTTTTAAAAAAAAAAATATTGATTACACAGATTTTAAAGATAATTTTTTAATTTAGGTTTCTTTAAGAAACACAAATTTTAAACACAATTTTTTTTTAAAAAAAAAATATTGATTACACAAATTAGATAATTTTTTTTTTTATTTTCCATGTGGAGGACGTCATGAAACCATTTGGGCAACCACTAAAGTGAGGGCGGGGAAGTAACGAGCCATATCTCGCTAAAATAATTTCTCTCCAAATTCTCACACCCGAAATAATCCTCCAACCAAGAAGTGACAATGGCAACCTACAACTAAACAGTCCAAGAAACATTAATCAACCAAGAACAAATCTAGCAACTTATGTGTAAAGAAAAACCCACAATAAAACCATATAAATAAAGAGAAAAGAGGAAAAAACACATCAAAATTATTTAGCTAGTTCGACCCAAATTGGCTTATTTTTGGAGGAGAAAGCAACTCTCTAATTCAATTAATGAGTTTTTTTACAAGATATACCAAAAATTTAGAATAAAATAGCTTCAAGAGTTTTCCAAGAACAAGCCATAAATTTTACGATTTTCTCCCAATCTCTCAAACAAAAAGACAGGTATAAAAGTAATAAAGAATTTGCTCTCTTGCTCAACAAGACCAATCCCCAATTTCTCTCATTTTCTCTCAACCCATCAAATTGATAGATTTAACTTAAGAACCCATTAGAGAAAAATTTGATCCTTCCTCCATTTATTTCTAAGCTACCCACAATATTTCACAACTCTAAAATCTCTCCCAAGAGGCACCAATCCTTAGCCCTAAAGGATCACCCTTTTGGTTCCCTTAAGCATTCTTATAAAAAAGATTTAAAAAAATAGTTTTTACACTCGATTGCGTCAGGAAGGCTTGAATTTATTATATCTTGTGTTGGAGGACTGCTGCAAATACCTGAACAGTAAGAAGATGAAGTTGGACATGATGATGATGGCACAAATAAATTCTAAAGTGTGTTAACACACTAAGTGTTAGGTTTGATTCTCCTCCGGTAGTTTAAGTAAATCAAATATCACTACAAAAAAACTTTCTAATGGCGGCAAACTTTTGCGGCGGTTATTTGAACCGCCGCAATTAATTAAATAATTGCGGCGATTTTGTAATGCTAACTGCGGCAACTACAAACTGCCGATAAATATAAACCGCGGGAAAATGCTCTTCCGACACCTATTCCAACGCTTGGTTCTAATCGCCGCGAAATACTTACGACGCTTAAATTTCGGCAACAAAATGCTTTTAACGGCATTTTTAACCGCCGTAATTAGCAAATATAACCGCCGCAATTTTTTCTATTGGTTGTAGTGTATGGAAATGGATAAACCACCAAATCCTATTGAGGAAAGTTTGACGAAATTTTTACATGAATTGCACACTTATTTCAAACATATCAATAAATAATATTTTACAACATAAAATTCCTTTAATTATTCTCGTGCACTAGAGAAAAGAAGAAATTAAATAGAAATATTTTAACATAAATTTGTCTCCTGAAGTCGTGTTCTTTGTATGCCTTTAGAGTGTCTATATTTATCGATAAATTCATGTCATTTAATGTAAGAAAACTAACTTGAAATATTTTCTGCAATGTTATAGTCTGAAACAATACCTATAATTGACCAAGAGACACATTGTTTCGAATTAATAATATTCTATTAAAATAACCATTGTATCATTTCAAATATATTTTAAAAATTCTACAAAAAAAAATAAAAATTCACCCACCTTGTTGCTTGAATTTCGCAAAGCTGCGAAGTTTACCCGCAAGACTAAAATTCTCACAAAAAAACCCGTGTTTACACATAATATGTGTGTACACATATTTTTAATGTTAGCTAGCGTGTATGAAACTCCAATAGCTAAAACAAGCATATGCACATACTAAAACAATTACTACTAGAGGACATGAAGGTCACATTTTACGACTATATAGTATCCAGGTATTTGACTTTGTAAATCACATTTCGCACGACAATGATAATTATGGTCCCTGTTAATTGTCTTTCTTGGAGAATTAACAAACCATATTATACTCTTTGTTGATTTTAATTTCCAGCTTTAGTAATTGGGCATTGACATTCGTGTTATGTTGTCAAAATAATAATAAAATGATGTAAGTGTAACCCAGAGAATATTGGGAATGGCTAAATCCATAAAAAATTATTTTATATATTGCCACGTGAAATCAATAAAAATGTCACAAATTTTATAGACATCCCTGCCCACTTCTTTACTTTCATATTTTAATATCCCTACTTTCTCCTTGATCAAATTTTTTTTCTTTATAGGTGAGTTCGAGATCAAACTTGTGATCATTTGTTTAAAAAGTCTAAATCTACACTTGAATTAGTATTTTGTTAATTAAGATATTATTCTCTACGGATCGTTTGGAATCGTTTGGAAAATACGTTTGCACTACAACATTTTTGCTTTTCAGCAACGGTTGAAAATTGTAGCCTAAACTACGAAAAATGTTGCCTATCTCTTTAAGCGACAGTTTTCAACTGTTTTGTAAGCGAGCGTTACCTATTTTCTTAGGGAACAGTTTTTTTGCTTTTGGGGCACAAATTCGATTCATGTAAAAATGATTTTTGCTCATACTTTAGTTAACTCGCGACCGAACTCTGAATTAGTGAACTGAATTTTCTTTGCCTAGAAACCAAATGTTTATAAAAATAAAAAAAATAATCCATTGTTGATCACATACATTAGTTATGATGTGTTGATGGTATAATTTTTTTTTTTACACAAAGTGTGCATATAATGTAGTCGTTTATAAATTGTACTAATAATTCCTTTTTTTGGTAATAGTACCTTAGACAATTTCAAGTCATCAACATCAATTTTGTCCTTTAATTTTTAATGCATGCCAGTATATTGTCCTAGATAACAAGGGTACATTCTGTAAGTGACCAAATCCACACATGAGGTGTTTATTTTATTATGGCATGCAAGCATGGGCGCATATATTATTGATTACAGGATCAGTGGTAAAATATTTATGTATCATACTTTTTTTTGACGAAAAAATATTTATGTGTCATACTTAGCTTCTCCTTTTTTTTTTTTTTTTGGTCAGGTTAGCTTCTCCTTTTTTTTTTGGGTACAAATTAGCTTCTCCTTTTTTTGTTTTGTTTTTGGGTACAAATTAGCTTCTCCTCTTTAGTGATTGATTCTTTTAAAATTTTAGTTGGAATGCCAAAACTTCAATTCTTAATGCTCTAAAATTAGCAAGATGCTCTCCTTAAGATTAGGAAGCATAATATTCGATTTTGAAATCATAAACACAGCTCAAATCATAAAACTGTCACGTACGACCAAGTCAAATATTTTTTTTAAATCTTATCGTTAACTACAACATAGCCAAATTAACTAATTTTTGTTCTAAATAATTTAGGAGTAAATGTAATACATTCTTATAGGGAGTCTTTAGCTAGTATTGGATGGTCGTTAGATTATCATACTATTTTTTATGAATCTCCTTTCTAATCAAATTAGACATTTATTAGATGCTGAAGGTACGAAGATTACTACGTTTTTTTTTTTTTATTTCCTTTTTTTCGGGTTTATGCCTTCTTTTATATATATAAAAAAAAAGAGTTTATGAGTAAAACTAACATACATAGTCCCGGGAGAAGTGAGAAATTGCGAATTCAAGTCTTCGTTGCAACATATTAAATGTCCTTTTGCAACATTTCATTACTATCTGAAATGTTTTTACGTGACTTGATAAATTATTTATTCAATTGTCGTAATTTTTTTTGTGCACGCCTCTTTTATTTAGCAGATAAACTTTAAATTTAATATTTGGGCCGGTGAACATTGTCCAACATTTTTTTGAAGAAAGAAAAATATATCATATACTACAACATTTATTGTCTCTAACAACATTTGAAAATAGTTGCCAGAACCAAAAATGTTGCATAAATGTTTCCAAAGACCAAAAATGTTGTAGTGATACATATAAGAAGTATATTTTCTTTTTGTGGGTAAAAAAAGGGAGTAAAAGAAATACTTCAATCCATTTCAAGAGAGAATTATTGACAAAAATTATGTTTCTAACTCTAATATTAGTCATAATAACTTTCCTAGCAATGCATTCAAAACATGAACATCACTTAAAACAAACTTTTTTTTGAGTGAGTTTCTACACATACAAATATAAAATTTCACTTGTAATAAAAAAATATATATAAAATTTCACTTCAATTAATTGAGCTTTAACCTAATCAACTTTACCAAACAAATTTATACAAAAACATGTTTGACTAAAGTTTGCCCAAACATACAGCTAAAATTTTAGAAGAGGAAGCTATTAATACTAGGTGGTAATGTTTCCTAAAAAGTGTGCCTAATGGATGTTATAATGGAATTTCTTTTAAAAGAAAGTGGGGAGAGTACTAGTTTACCCAAAAATAAAAGTAAATTAAAGTTGGGACTTTTAAAAAATTATTATTGCTTGACTTGTTACTTAGGCATTTTATGCGTAGTATTTAGCTTTATCACACATGCAGAACAAAAGACAGATTGAAAATATTCCCCCATGCAAAAGATTAAAAGTTAGATACATCAAATGTTGAAATAAATAGGTATATAACTTTAGCCTTTAGGGATAAGAAAATGACGTGAATTAGGTAGCTTTTGTCTTAGTGGTGGCTTGGTAAGCAATATTTATGATTTTTTTTTTTTAATCTTATCTCTCTAAATTTTAGTTATTAACCATTTGATTTTCAGAAGGGAGTTCGAGTAATTCATAGTTCGACGGCGAGATAAGTAAAGTCTTACTAAGAATTATTTTTACTAAAAATCGAACTCAGGTTCTCCCGAACAATTCATCTTAGAGAAATCTCATTAACCACTTGAAACTAATGTCTTAGTTTTATCCCTCTAATTTTAATGAAAAGGAGACCATGTAAACCTAATTTCAGTCGACAAATTAGAATTTAAATTCGGATTCTCTTAAACAATTTATTCTGGTGTGAAACTAATTACCTTAAATTACACACACACACACATATATATATATATATATATATATATATATATATATATATATATATATATATATATATATATATATATATATATATATATATATATTTTCATTGTCAAAAGAGGAGGCAGGTAAAGAATAAGGACCTTCCTATAATGCACTTTGGTTTTGGGAATTATATTAAAGCTCTTTAGTTCTCTTTCATTGTTTTTTTATTTCTTTAATGAATGAGAGGAAGAGAGCACAAGAAGCAAAGTTATTTCCAAAGTGACATTAAGAAACAGGACAAATGTAGGACCAAAATGAAAAGTGAGTATAAATTACTTAGAGATTGGAATAGAGACAGCTGTTGGAGACCATATACATGTGTGACTTTCAGTTCATAAGAACAAGAATGTTGAATTGAAATTCTTTTATTATATGAATATTTTGCATTGCATGGAGAAACACAACACAATGGATTGGAATGGAGTATTGAATATATATTTCTCTATCTATGCTATATGCTATTAATTTCAAGTTGGAAGAGTCAGAAGGTAAAAGTAGGGTCCGGCAGAATCATCGGAGACTTTCATTCCCCAATATATTCTTTTCATCTAATTTCTTTTTCTATTTCCCTCTCAAGATTTGAGACATATTAATACTAATAATTTTAAATCTAACATTAAGGCATTTGTCATACCACAACTAAAGATTAATACTGTTAGATGATGAGATGACGCATATGTTTTTTTAGTTTAATCAAGGTCATGAGTCTGACCTCTTCCAGGTTTGGGTTAAAGTAGCATTACAACTCTTAAGAAGTATTTGCCGTTTATTTTATGTCTCACGGGACTCAAGTGATTACTCTCTACAATTGCGATAAGAGGATATCTAGTTTACACAAAAAAAATTAAATATTAATTTGTCAAGGCAATATTGGCTAACCTTGTTAAAACTCTGAGAGCGTTGAAAGAAACATCTATCTATGAGATTTCTACACCAATAAAAAAAGTTGAACTCGCTTATTTACGAAATATGAATTAATTCTTTGTCAATTGAACTAAGTTTTATTGGTTTTATACAATTAAATTTGAATGAAGATATATAAATTAGGGGTTGTTTATTTTGTGAAAATATTTTCTGTTTTCATTTTAACTTGTAAAAATAATAAAATCAATATTTTGACATTTTTATTGTTTCTTAAAAATGCACACAAGAGTATAGTATCTCTTTTTTGTTAACAAGTAAAAATTAACACTAATTTTAAGAAATGCAAATAGAAAACATTTTCATAATAATGTAATAAATGAGTCCTTGTTTATTTAAAAAAGTTTAAGTGAGTTGAGACTCAATGATTCACCAAATAAAAGTAGATCTCAAGGATAAAAAACACTTAAAAATATAGTAATTATAAATTATCCACTAAAAATATCTGCATTTACTGACAGTGGTCGAATAAACTATCCCGGATTCGAATTTGGATCACGATGTCCGGTCTAACAATTTCGACATTTTTTCTCAATTGAGCTAGGACTTATGAGATTTTTTGGTACATTGGTGAATATTTATTTATCCACTTAACATTATGTTAATGATTGTTAATACAATGACATTATAGATTTTGTGACCCTTTCTCTTTCACACATGACTTCCGGGAATCTAGCTTCTCATCAATCTTAAAATCTATTAATTCTACCCTTACTATAAATATGATTCCTTATGTCTTTAATTAATTTTTATTAAACAATTTGTCCTTCCAAACAACACTGAAAACCATCTTTCTTTTATTCTTACAAAATTCACTACACATTCTCATATCCCAACAAACAAATACAATTCTCTTTTCCCTTCTTTCTTTTGACTCTTATTCTCATCATCACTCAATTATTACTCTCTCTCTCTCTCTCTCTCTCTCTCTCTCTCTCTCTAACACAAAAAACAAACACAGTCAGCTAGCATTCGTGTTCAGCTTTACTTTGTTCTGTTTTTGTACACTTTATTTCCTTTTACATAATGTTTCCATAAGCACTTTCTTGGAACAGTTATTTTTCATTTGTGGATTCATATAATACATGGTAAAAAAGAACTCATCCTTTTATCAATTTTGGACTATTGTGTTTGTCACACACTTTATTTATTTTTTATCCTTTCTTTCACTTCATTAGTGCCTCACATGAGGGGACCAATGTTAAAATTGGGTTACTTTTTTTTTCCTATGCTATACATCATATTCAGAATGTGTGTCTCTGTGACCTTTGTTTTTTATTATGTCTTTGATAGAGAAAGTCAATTCTTACCTATACAATGGTTTCATTAATTTAACAGTTGCTTTCCATTAGTACATTCATTCATATCTATAAATGAAAAAAATAATAATACACTTACTCTCTTATAATAAGTTAATAACATATTTTTTTAATGGCAAATCCATAATATAAAGGCGTACCAGAAGTACACCATGCCAACAACTTGCGGGGTTTAAAACCCCCAAATATGAAGGAAAAATTCTTAAGTTTGTGGGTCATTTTGTAGTATACTGGGTGGTTAAACGTGGTTAAAAGGCAAAAATTTTGTAGTGTAACAATCTCTAAAAAAGACACATATCTCTACAAGAAGACACATCCAAAAGCTAAACACTTCTAACCCACTGCCACAAGAAGATCCGAGGACTCCTTAGAGAGAGAGACAAGAATCAACGATCAAGAAGCACAAACACAAGAGGCCTCCAATCAACCAAGCCTCACGAAGACCCAACTCAACATTCCGGCAGACTCTACCGATATAACTAGTTATAATTAAAGTCAAATATTTTTAATGATTTTAAGAATTAAGATTGACTGACAATATTATTGTTTTACACCGACAATATATATGAAAGAAACTCTTTAATATTGATGTGTTGTATGGATAAGTCTTAGAAATATATTTTCTTATTCTTTTTCTTTTCCTATTCAAATTTGTAACATTGTTTCAATTATAATTTTTTGTTCTCAAATAATTGTACTATAGAAACAGTAAATATCTAACAAACTGAAAACAATTACTACAGTTTTATAATCATAAGTAAAAGGAGGAATTGAAATTAGAATGATTATGATGTTGTCCCAATATAAAAAGAATGAAGCATATATTCAAATTTACATTTAAGTCATTGAAGTTGTACCATGTATGAACATAATTTAAAAAAGTACAATGTACAATGTCTAATTGAATTTAGAGGATGAAAATACAGCTCAAGGAGACCCATTTTAGTAATGTAGATTCCAAACTTGTCAATGGTGGCATATAGTATTTATCCTGACCATTAATGTCTTATATGGGGTCCATTATTGTCATTTCAATAAATTATGCTTTCTGCGTGTCTCAATTCTGTAATTCCACATTTATTTTTGTTTTTTATATCTAAGGTTTTTGTTGCTCTTAAACATATTAATAATGTTCTGAGGAGTGTTAGCAACACATTTTTTAAAAAACATACTTTAACACACTTTCTTTTATTGGTTAAAATTTATATGGGTCCCATAAAAGTTATATGGGTTCACATTTTTTTATGGGACCCATGTGAATTTCAACCAATAAAAGAGAGTGTGTTGGAGTGTGTTTGTTAAAGAGTGTGTTGCTAGCATTATTCATAATGTTCTTCCAAGCGTAGCCCAGTTGATTGGAATATCATATATATTATGCAGGAGTTGGATTTGTATGCAAAACAATCCATTTATTTATGTTTAAAGTGAAATTTCTAGTAAAAAAAAAACATGTGAATAATACTAAATCCTCTCTCTTATACTATATAAACGAGTTGACTTATAATTTTTTAAATGTCTTGAATTAAGATGTGATATTTAATTTATTTATATAAAACTACTAATGCCCAATTAAAATCGCCACAAAATACCTATACCATTAGTTAGTTTGCCTTCGAAAAAGAAACGTCGGTAGATCATACAACGGCAGTTCTGAACAATCGATGCAATAACCACCAGCATGCTTTTAACGGCAAATTCATTGCTATTTGCGGCAGTTTATGGTTGAAGTTCCAAAACAATAAAAACTTTAGTGGCGGTTACAAACCGCCGCTGTTTTCTAGAATTTCAAGTTGCATTTTTATGATGATTTGCACGCACACACATGACCTAACATGCTCAACCATAGACCACCGATAAATAGGAGTAGTATATTCTTCACAATGTTCCAAAATGGATATTACTCTCTCATTTTAAAAAAAAAAAGGAGATTTAGAAATTTTTATTAATTCAATTGTACTAATGATAATTTTACTAGCACATCAAGTGTATAAGAAAAAGTAGAATAAAAAAATTATGTATTAAAACAGGAGTGATCATATTTCTACTAAATAATTAGCTTAGTGTTCTGTTCAGATTCTCTATTAATTTTGCACCTTAAAATATCAGAAAAATAAAATAAATTTGGAAAAGTCTATGATTAATTATGGGCGTCTAATAAGGACCCTATTAAGGTTCACCTAAAATCATATACATGAATTTTCTCCAATGCTTAAATTTCTTTAAGCCGCCAAAGCTGTATTTGTATTATTCCAAAATGTGAGACCCAGAAGATTTTGTATTTTACAAGATTTTGGATATAAAATTTGAGCACTCTCATAAATATAAGACAAGGTAGCAAGACAAAAAAAAAGTAATTGTATAATACGAATTTTCTTAAATAATTAAATAATATGCGTCAAAAAAAAATTAAATAATATGTATTTTTTATATTTGTCTGAACAAATCCTGTATCATTTTTTTTTTGTCAATTCAAGTTTTTTTATTTTGTCAATTTAAGAATATTTTTTTTAGCCACTTGGATCAACAATAGTATATCCATAAAAAATCAACTACTTAATCTTTACAAATGAGAAAAATCATGCAGCCCAACAACCTCATAGTATATTCATTGCACATTTTTACCCCTTTGATCAATCAATGATATCAAAAGGGTAACATATATATACCGTTGAAATGCACGATGGTTCACTATCACTATGGGGGTAGATTTCTTTTGGGCCATATGAATATACACATACACATATATATTGCAGTGACATATCATTAATTTGGTTAACATATGCCATAGAGTATTGGGACCCTTTGCAGTATAATTCCCCTTAAGAAAAGAAATATCTTTAGACTAATGTCCAAAACTTAGAATTGGACAACTCCTGATATTATTATCATCAATAGTACTATTATATAGTGAATGTCGTGACTATGAAATTATACAACTATCAATTTATTTATTTTTAAAAAAAGGACACATATTGTTCATCTTCTTTGTTTTCTTTCTTAATTTTTCTCAATTTTTTTTTCTTATTATATGTATGTACTAGTATTTGTTATGGACTTCTTGTAAAAGTCAATGGTTGCATGAATATAGAAAGCGAAAGCTCTAAACTAAATTGGTGGTGGTTGGATGTGGGGTTTGCATATATATTGTTTTTCAATTATATATATTTTCTAAATCACATGTCTTCATAAGATTCAATTAGTCATATATTCAGACATAGCATATGCTTAATTATACTAAAGCTTAAAATATATACAGTACTACGTCGTACAATCAAAAAAATTTAAAGCTTAATCAAAATATTTTAAATTCCGTGCAGAATTAATGTGTATTTAATCAGCATATTATTATTTAGCCAGCGCAATACAAATTCAAAATTGATAAAAAAATGAAAAATGATGAACGTGCGAATAAATTCACAATACTCACATTAATATAATACAACAGAAAAATCCCTACAAATATAACAAATTTATAGCTTATAAATATGACGGAATTGAAGTGCATGAAATACTCATGCATCCGAGTTCGCAACGTTGATTACACCAAAATCATCGATTGAATATGCGTTGGAGTTCGATTCTTTGTCAATCTGAGTCGAACAAAAACTGCCCCATGCTCCAAAAGGGGAAAACAAAATAACGCCGTATCAAGACGATGATCATCAACGTCACACAAAAATGACAAAATCACGAAGAAAAAACTATTAAGTGGGTGTAAATTAGCAAATGAGTGCACCAACATTTAATAAAATTTACTTAACTAACCCTCAATTTTCTAGTGTAAAATAACTAAATGTCAAGAGTGAAAATGCGCACCTTGCTAACTTAGACCTTCATGTTTTTAGGTGGGACTAAAGTATATATGAAAATCATTTATTTAAATAAAAGAAAATAAAAAACTATTTTAAGGGGTAATTTCGAGTAAGAACTTAACTTTAGAGTCAGAATTTGGCCTTAAACCATTCCTCGTAATTAGTGGATGAAGATGAAGAAAAAACTGAGGTTAAAAAAACAAGGGGACGACGGCTGTGTTTTTAGCTAGCAAAGTTTGTTGCATACAAAAATAAGTTACATTAAAGAGTGTGTTGTACACATAAGATTGATTCTCTTTTTTCAATCGACCCACAATAACCAAGATTACATAAATCAAATATTTTTACATGTAACTGCAGAAATTAATTACTCGAATCTTATGGGACTCATATAGACAGTAAACTCTTCCTCAAAAATTTAACATTGTTACATATCCAAATAAAAAATTAAACCTAAAATTTTGATTAACCTTGAAGAGACCCGCAACATCTCTTCTAAACTCTATTAAGTAAATCGTTGTTGTTTTGTTCATACTTTGTCGGCACATTTTGATATATTTACATAGTTGGAGAATCTAGATATCCAATTGATGCATATGTGGAGTCATTATCTTATATCATTGTCTACAATTAATCAGTCAGTCCTATTCTAAAAAAATTTAATCAACCAGTCTTTACTTAAATGTTGATTGTAAATATTAGTGGATTTCTTCAAATTGAAATTCGAGGTATATGATGTTGGCTCAAATTTGACTTTATAACAAACACCATACTTTTTAATTTATTTTATAAGATCAAACAGTACTATACTCCTTAAATTATTCTGCGCGTAATGCGGATACAATAAATCCATTATGTTGTACAACTACAAAGTATGACTCGAGCTTGAATGGTCAATACAAAGAGCTTATATAGTCTAGTCTCTAGTCATCTTACAATCCCGTTTGACTCAGTATTTTTAATTTTTATTTTATACTTATTAAAATTAATCTTTTATTAAAAAAAAACTACAAATAAAATAAAATAACAATAGCTATCTTTTTTATGACTCTTGAAATCATTTTTAATTTTCTATTGTTTTTATAATATTTTCTTTTAAAGAATTAATACGTTTTTCCGTTTAAAACATACATATAAAAGAAATATGCACCGATACTATAAAATAATATCCAATAGAAATTAAACATTTCTCCATGTGCTTATAAAAAAAAAAAACCGTTTCTCCATGTCAGATAATTGAAATGGGGTGTGGTGGGATCATTAGATAGAATACACGATTGTTATTGAATGACCGTGTAAAATGGCTTGAATTTGTCTTCATGTTGTTTTTGATATTTTGGTGATGTTATTGTTCTCAGGAAAATGCTACCCACTACCTCTAGAAGGGCACTAGTAAAGGAATTTAAAATAGTAAATAAGTCTCCAAACTTGTATTTTTACTTTATAAAAGTATAAATAATATTTATTTGAATGTAAAAATTACTACTATTAATTAGTACGTTGATGACACTAGTTAGCATGACCCTTATTCTAATTGTCCACAACTTTGATTGTTGATATCGATATTATTTAAATAGTGGTTTGCCCCTGACTTCTGCCACTAGTGGTGGCGATTGTGGTGGCTCTGTTTCAAGTTCAAAAACCTTAAAGATGATGGTGGGAATATTGTTTACCGTTGCACTTATAAGTTATGTCGTTGCTAATCCAATGACAATTTTTGTAGGAAATAGATGTAACTTGTTTTCAAGGATAAAGACTTGACTGAACTAGGTTTGGGATACATTATATTTTCAAAATTTATTTATGGTATTAATAATTAAGCGAGCTGAAAATTAAGAATATTAAAATAAATTTTCATTAATACGGTTGAAAGTAAAGACATCATAAGTATGTTTCTCTCTTCTGTCTGCTAAAAATGTTTTGTTTAAAAGCTAATCAAAATAATTATTTAATTTTCAACGTAAAAATAAATAAATTACACATAAACATAACTGAAACATAAAAAATGATACAAATAAAAAAAAACAAATAATTTCCAAAGATTTTTTTAAATGGCAACATATACTAATATAAGATGTGAATTCATATAAAATAAAGAATCTAAAATATACAAACCCTAATATGATTGATGTAATAAATCATTTTCAATGATGTTTGATTCATATAAAATTTATATTTAAAGAAACATGTGAATTACTTGTGGCTAAAAAATATCACTCTACGCATTTTTATAGAAAGCTATATATTTTTAATGTATGAAATTCCAATTTTTTTTCTACATAAACAATATTTATAGCCATGGTTAAGATGTCATAAAGAATTTACTCATTCAACACAACATAGTGATGGTGGTTGGGAGCGCATTTGAAAATGAAGAAGGTACGAAACTAGTGACGTATATTACATGGCAAAGGAAAAAGAAAAAACTCTCAAGACTGAATCAAGGAATTAGATTAGGCTTAATTAGTTTTTTTGGTCCCTTAAAGATATTTTAGGTTTCACAATGATCCCTTAAAGAAAAAAATGTCCGGATTGGTCCCTTAAAGACACATCCGTTTCTCAATTGGTCCTTTTCGTCAATATTTTACAAAAAACGTTAGTTTTAGTCGACTGAATTGTGGATGTCATTAAGTGTAAGTGGTCCACCAAAAACCTTATTAATTTTTAAAATTTTAACCATTGAAATTTTTTGTTATATTTGAAGTTAAAATTTAACGAAAATGACCAATATGACAAACATATATGTCTTTAAGGGACCAATCAGGGTCTTTTTCTTTAAGGGACCATTGTGAAACCTAAAATGTCTTTAAGGGACCAATAGACTAATTAAGTCATTAGATTATATTCCGTCGGTCAGTGGTTCTAAGTTGTCTGATTAAAATTAGACGGTTCAAATTTTAAGATAATTTTTTATTTTTGTTTAATATAAAATTCTCGGATGACATCTTAACCGTTCAATTAAGATTGAATCGTCTGAAACTTATTGACGGTATGACTGCACCTGTTCTTTACTACATAGAATCCGGGTTCATGAATCAATTGCATAGTCTAAAGATCCTTTAGAAGTACTTTTCAAGAACGTAAAGACCATCATTTGTAAAAGGTAATGCCATTCTAAGGATGTAGGAAAAGGTAGATGGGGGATCACCAAAAACTATATTTAAAGCATGAAAAAAGCATTAACTTCTTGAGATGAGACGTTTCAGAATGAATTTTTGCCAATTAAAGAGAGAAAGATGGATGTTAGTTTCATGTGGTTTGGTTGCTCATATTAAGCTTCAAAAAGGCATAATGATATATTTCTCTCTTTTATACTCCTTTTTGAGTTGGGGTTGATTTAAATTTGTTCAAATCACAAATTTGGGAGAGCATAGGGGCCAGATGACCATACTATAATTCAATATTTTCTATTTTTGTAGTGTTGATTTTATGTGGCATAAGTTACTTGGAAATCGATCTTACCCTTTCTTTTTATTTCAATTCTTTTAAGTTGTCAACTCCCACAAGAAAATGTGGATGCCGAAAGACACACATAAATAACCTTTTTCTTAATTTTAAGATGTACAAATTATTCACATATAAAAATGAATTCCATGTTAACTCGAAACCGGCATGAAAAGCGATTAAAGAAATAGCCGAATCAGGCGTCGTTGACACACAAGGAAGCCGAATCTTTCTCAAACCTACCAAGGTTCAATATGATCACCAAGACTTGAGACTTGGTTGCTAGAAAGGCAGTGGGACTTAAGAATTAAGCGTTATAATTGTTCAAAAATTCCAACATTTGTTGCCGTTTATTATTCTATCATAATTAATTTGTGTCCAATAAAATAGCCACAATTTTTTTTCCTTCAAAAAATTGACATTTGTAATCATTTATTCTGTCACAAATAATTTAGCCACGGTAACATTTGTGTTGAATAAAATGGACAAAAAATAAATTGTTAGAAATTTGATATTTATGGCCATTTTTAACGTCATAAATTTCTATTACACTTCATTCTTCTCCTCTTTCTTCATTTCTTGCTTCTGTATGAATTGCTGCAAATGTCTTCACTTAGAAGAAAATCAATTATATACATTTATATGGTCATTTAATATTATTTTTTTTTTGACAATTTATGGTCATTTAGATGGCCACAAATCCTTATTTTTATTGTACCGAAAAGTGAATATGTGTCAATAGAGATTGATAAACTTTATTAAGAAGTAAGAACTATAATGTTGTATGTACCCAAAAAAAAAAAAAGGATTATAATGTCGTTCTATAAGATCTCAACAACATTATAGAATTGCAACATTCCAAAATATTATACTAAATAAAGAATATAAAAAGGAACTATACATGGACCAACCCAAACTCTAGACAAGATGAACAAAATCTTTAATTAACTAGAAAGACAACTCCTATTACGAAAAAGTCTTAATTGAAATTTCAGAAAAATACAATAAAAATGAAGATTTGAATTGTGTTAGATTAAGAAAAACTTAAAACATCTTATTTAGGAGTATTTTCAAAATATGCTAAGATAGATATTGAATTTGAAGAATCAATAAGTATTTTAGCTAATAAAAAATACCACAAACAACTAGATGCGCAAGAGAGAGCCGCCACCCCCTCCACCCTCAACCCTAGTTTTCTCTTTTGTTCATCCACAAAGGAGGAGTGGTTTTAGGATCAATTTTTTATCCAAAATCACCCATCTTAATTATTTTTTCTTTCATTTTCATTCAAATAAGTAATTATCCACACATATCTACCTCAACTCATTACAGATCTGATGAAGACTTGGACGTCAACGTTGCAGATCTGGGAGTATGAAGATTCCGGTTACTTTTATTTTGTCATATTTGTAGGCACTTTCATGATGTCGTTGTATGCTATTAACCTAGGTGTTGCAAGATTGTTTGTGGACTCACCTTTTTCAGTTTTTAGCAATCTTGAATTTGTAATAATCGATGTACTTTCAATTTGAATGGATGAATCCATATTTTTTAATGAAAAAACTAGATGCTAAATTAGTTTAGGTTTTGGAAACTTAAACTGCATTTTTTTTGTCTAATATAATGACTAGAAATTTCACTTTTAAGATGAATAAATTGAGTGTTTAGAGTTCGAATTTTAACCTCTACATATATAATACAATATACCAATCAACTAAGTTAAGTTCACTCGAACAACTTAAATTGCATGTCAATTATATTTTGAATTTCACATTTTGCTTTCATCGTGGATAAGTAAATCTTATCCCATTTTATGTTAGGTGGGACCCTGTTGATCAAATGGTCTGTGATTGTTGAAGGAAGCAGCAAAGCATCGTTTTAATTGTGTTGAGTCTGCACCGAATACTAATTAAGTTCGATGGTACAGGCTATTCCATATTCTCCACCATACATTCTTGTCAACCTGACAACCAATAAATGTCAAGCATGTGTGGAAAAAACATGTTATTACTATAGATAATTATGATGTAACTATATTCTTAGAATTTTGAGTAGGATATATGTCATTAATTCAAAATTTGCTCGTAAGATAAAAATTGTCTTTACTTATAAATTTATAAGTTCACCTTCTAATGTTTAATAATATTGTGTTTGGTACATAAATATAAATGATGTGTGATTTAATAGTGAAAACCTAATAGTAAATGCAGAATATTACACGCCGATCTTAGAAAAGACTTCATAGTATCTTAGATTTTTTGAGTGAATTGTCAAATATCCTCATGAAATTTTAAAATTTGTCAAATACCCTCTGAAATTTAGAAATAGGCAAATACCCCATGAAATTGTAAAATGTCAATCAAATTGCCCACTACTTCGTTTACTTTGTCTATTTTCAGCCTTCAAAAACATATTGTTTGACCTTTCAACCTCCTTGCAACCAGGTGAATAACAAAGAACCAAAACAACAAAACTATCATCACCAGAATCATCCTCATCATCATTATCATTGCTTTCAAAATCAGAACCAAGATGTTTTAACCACTTAATAGACCAATCTAAGTCATTAGATTCAGAACCAGACAAGAAACACCATTCATCAACATCATACTATTTATCAATTCTTGTCTCATCCATCTTTTTCTCTCTTTTCTTCATCAAAATAGACAGAGTAAACGAAGCATGAGGCAATTTGATTGACGTTTTACAATTTCAGAGAGTATTTGCCTATTTCTATATTTCAGGGGGGGTATTTGACAAGTTTTGAAATTTCAAGAAAGTATTTTGCATTTCACTTTAGATTTTTTGTTATATCTAGCTAATGCAATCCTATAAAACTAAGTTGTAAAGTAAAAATTGTTTTTGCTTATAAATTATAAACTCATTGACATCATCTTACCTATGATGTGAAAGTCTTAAACAATATTAAGAATGACATATTTATGAAAGATAATACTAGTATTACGTTTCTTTTTTACTATAGTATTCGTATAAAAAAAAATCTTTTTTTCTTACAAAAAAAGTGCTCATAACACTTCATTAATTAATATATGTTCAATACGAATTAGTATAGTACTAGTTTATAGATGTGTGTTTGATTCACAAAATAATAAGCACCGGATAAAACAATACATGACAGAACAAAAATCTCATGTATAAACTAGCCGATAATATAGCCATCTTAACAAATTTATGGACAACCTCATTTACTTATTTCCGCACAAACTCTAAGTTTCTATAATAGCAGGAATATATCTTTCTTACAAACTAATCATGCAATTTGTCAAAGAGGATCGAAGTCAACAAAAAGCTAACATTCCTATAATTCTTTTATAACCTAGCAAATTTGTTGAAAGACGCAATGATTCGACGGAAACCACAAGTTCGAAGAAGGAAAGGTCAAGAGAAGTGGTTTGGGCCATAGTGCATTCTCCATATGAATACGAATAGTGGAGAACGTGGTAATTAAACACATGGTGAATTGAAGTGCTGCAATCTTTGGCTTGTCACTGAAGTGACTGTCACTTAGTTTTCTAAAATATTTTAACGGCTTGTATACGGTGTCTAATTAGGTGATGTCAATTTTTGTATTTTTATTGGTGTTCCGTTTATATACGGTATCTTTGTTTTGTAATCTTTCTTTTATGGATTTTTATCTGTCTCGTGCAGATATCTGATTATTAATAATAATATATTTGTCGTTCAAAGAAAAATTAACGACTTATATTTTTTAAAGAGAGTGTGGCGAAAAAGAAGTTGTTGCGAGAGAGTAATAAAAGTATATCCTTTTTTTCATCAAATTCTTGTAATTTCTTTTAGGCTTAATTAATAAAATGGTCCCTTAAAGACATTTTTGGTTTCATATTGGTCCCTTAAAGAAAAAAAGATCTAAATAGGTCCCTTAAAGAAAAAAAGGTCCGAATAGGTCCCTTAAAGACATATCCGTTAATCAGTTTGGTCCTATTTAGACCTATTTTTAGGGACCAAACTGATTAACGGAGATGTCTTTAAGGGACCTATTCGGACTTTTTTTTCTTTAAGGGACCTATTTGAACCTTTTTTTCTTTAAGGGACCAAACTGAAACCAAAAATGTCTTTAAGGGACCATTTTATTAATTAAGCCTTTCTTTTATGTTAACTCTCTGCTTCTTATAAGGGAGGGGTACAGTAACTCGAATATGTTCCTTAAAGAAAAAAATTTCTAAATATGTCCCTTAAAGATATCTCCGTTAATCAGTTTGGTCCCTTAAAGATATCTCCGTTAATCAGTTTAGTCCTCAAAAAAATGGACGGAAAGGACCAAACTGATTAACGTAGATGTCTTTAAGGGACCTATTCGGACTTTTTTTTTTCTTTAAGGGACTATTTTATTAATTAAGCCTAAAAGAAACAAGAAGTATATCTTTTTTTTCATCAAATTCTTGTAATTTTTTTATGTTAACTCTCTGCTTCTTATAAGGGAGGGGTACAATAACTCGAAATTCGGCCATGAGGTAAGTAAAGTCTGGGTCTGGCAAGTAAATGTTTCACCTAGAAATCAAACTCGGATACTTCCGAACGATCCGTCATTTAGTAAAGTTCATTAACCACTTGAGTCTAATGGACTTTTTTATTTAATTAGGTCATTTATTTCTTAAACATGCAACCTTTAAACCTTCCTGTTACGATTGACAGTGGTTTATTAATACTAAGAAGTGATATTTTTGCACTCCAGCAGAATTGTGGGTTCTCACTTAACAAGTTTACGATTGCTTCGAATTGAGGGTTTAATCGGCATATTTGACAAAGGATAATCTAGGTGTATATGAACTTGAAATTAAATAACAAAAAAGGATAAATTGCTGAAATGTAAATTGTGTTCATACATCAATCGAGAGTTTATAGTCTATGTTAAGAAGTATCCTTATGGATTTTGTGTGTTAGCGTGCATATGTTTTTCTATTTTAGACAGTATATTTCTCTTTTAGAAACGAATTGAACTCCCTAAAACAACTTAAATTTCTCATATTTATAAGAAAACAAGAAAATTCGAGTAACCACCTTCGATCCATGCATGTATGCCAGGTATGATGGTAACATGAATTGGGACATCACAAAGAATTTGAAGAAAAAACCCAAAAGAAGGCGATTTTTTTTGGAAAAATTGCTCCACGAGCCATCAACATTGTGGCTTGATTTTTAGCTGCCAGAAATTGAAGATATTATAACATAAATCATATATATAAATAATATAACATTAATCGAAAATCATTTGATACGTCAATGAGATACATCAAAATTAGCTCATTCTTTTGGGTAAGGTTTGATCCCCCATTATAATTTCACTTTTATGAATACTTGATAGAGGATTATAAAACACAGGTTCCAACATAGTTGGGATGTCTTCTGTTTTTTTTTATTATGTCATTTTGCTCTTAGTTCAAAAAAAAGGTTGATATTGTATTTATTTTATCACTAATTATGATTTAAAATGCTAGTATTTTAGTACAAGTGTTTTGAGAAATAATATTTTTAGTTGAGTGAGTAAAATAAAATAACCATAAGTGTGTACTAGTGATTGGAGGGTTTAAAAATAAATAAAAGTGGGTTTGGCAAGCCCAAGTGTGGAGTTACCATAAGAAAAATAATAATATAAAATATCTAGGTACACACAAGTGAATATATAGTAGCTAGCGGAGAACAATGAACGTGAACAGTAGAAGGGAGGAAAATAGGTTTCAGTGCCGATCAGCTGTGAAATAAACTTTTTCCGTTTTATTCCAAATTTTAGTATGAAGTATCTAGTTCGAGTTAAAGTCCGTTTGGATTAATTTATTTTTGGGTTTATACAATTAGCTTATGCAATATAAATTAGATTTTATGTTATTTTATAAGTTTACATTAGTAAAAATTGTATTTTTATAACCTATTTTATCCTAAACTACCTTGACAAACTCAAAAATTGCATAAGTCATTTGCATAAACTCAAAAATAAGTTAATCCAAACGGGACCTTAGTGAATTTAATTTATTCATTTGATTTTTTTAGCCATTCTATTATCTTTTTCAAAACCTCTATTTTCTCCATCGATGAATTTCACTTTTTTGCTCCGTTCTTTCTTCACTGTAACTCCAATTTGAGTGAAACCAACTCATAATGACTGCAATATTTTCACAACTAGGAGTAGTGATAAGCCTCCTTTCGAAAGGGTCATTATCGTATCACACTCTAGAGAATCGGCATACTTTATCAAATTATTCAAATATTTCTCCTTAGGAGAGCACTCGTCACTCTTATACAAGACTCCGAAGACACCGCAAAGTGACCACGAGACCAAATCGTGTGGAAACGATCAACACAACGACGTCCGCTCACAGTTGTCCCATCTTCATCCAAAGGAGGCATTGTGCACAAGAACTTGTTGGTCCTTTAAGTTTTTTAAGTTACAAATAGGTTCTTTAAGTTTTATGTTGATATGTCCTTTAATTTTTTTAAGTAACAAACAAGTCCTTTAAGTTTGAAATTTGTATCATCTAGGTCCTATTTTTTTTTTAAAGAACTATTTGTTACAAATGTAAAATTTAAAGGACCTATTGGTAACAAACCTAAAATTTAAAGGACCTATTTGCTACTTAAAAAACTTAAATGACCTATCTCATACAAACGTAAAACTTAAAAAACCTATAGATGCATTTTGCCTTTTTTGAGCCTAATAAGACCAACTTTGTCTTGAATTAAGTCGCAATCTTCTCACTTTAAAATTATCATATATATTTACAAAAAGAAGTTACATATAGATTTTATACCAATATATACCCGTTTTTTTAGTAAGTTACACTCCTCTCATTTGAGAGATACTTAAATCACACTATTTTTCGCTCTTATGTTACATATCAATTTATACCTTTTTTTCTTCTTTGAGTAAATTACACTCCCCTAGCTCCCTTGAGAGGTACTTAAATCACACTATCATCCTCTCTTATGTTAGAATATAAATTCTCCTAAATTGCATTATCCTCTTTTGATAGAAGTTTAAATTTCATTCTTTTCCTCCTTATATTAAAACCTACATTTTTCTCCTTTAATAAACACTTCTCTAATATAATCAAAACTTGTATGTTTTCATACTTTTTTACTCACATCATTATCATTAACATGTAGTTCTAAACGATGTCATAAGCTAAAAAATACTTTAAATTGAGCTTTATATTCTAAAAAAATCATATCATTAATAAAAAAAAAGTAAAAAAAAAAAATGAAATTTTATTTCTTAAATGATAACTCAAAATTATATTGACTTAAAATAGTGGTTTAAAGTTAATTATTATCACAAAAATATTTATTTTTACTAAAATAGACTAAAATGTATATTTTAATATTAGATGAGAGGGAATTGTGTAATTCAAACTTCTGTCAAGGAGGGGAGTGCAATTTACTCTTTTTCTTTTTTACACTTCATTAAATAAGGGGTTATTTTTGTATTTTCAATCTAAATTATAATAAAACATAATTATTATAATCATTATTTTTTTTGTTTTTTTATACTAAATTATAATTAAATAATATTATTATAATCATTATATTCTTTTATACATTGCTTTTATATATTTTATTTCTACTATTTTTACGAGATCTATATTGTTACTCACATATTAATAAGGTTGTCTATTTTTTTATAATTTTTACGAAAATTATATTTATACTCATATATTAATTAATACGAAGACCTATTTTTTTTTAAAAAAAAATTATGATTTCTACGAGACTTATACATATAAGGGTGTGTTTGTTTGGGGGATTAAAATTATAATCCTAGGATTATTATTCCTTGGAATATTATTGTTGGGAATATTATTCCTATCAATATGTTTGGTAAATAAATAAAGTTCCTTGGAACATTTTTAAAATAAATTCAATTAATATTTTAAAATATTAAAACAAAAAAATAAATGAGTTAAAAATAATGGGAGAGTGGGGAGTTATGGGTGGTTACCTCTTATTCTCATGGGAATGTAAGATTCCCACCATTTAACATGGGAATAAAAAGTGGGAAAGTCATGTGTAATTTATATTCCAAGGAATAAAAAGTTCCTAGGCATAATTTTTTAAAACTTGAAACAAACATAGGAATTAAAGATTCCCAAAGTCACATTCCTGGGAATAAATTTATAATCCATGAAACAAACACCCCCTAAAATCAATCCATATATAACATTCTTTGAACACTGCGACCTGTACATAATCACATGTATTTTTATAAGAAAATAATAGAAAACAAATAGATATATTTGGTTTGTTAAATCGTGTGTTCTGGGTGATTTTATTTTATATACTGAATTTTTGTACTTGTGTTATATTATTGGTACATCTTGCATTTTTTTTTTGAAGAAGCTAAATTAATCAATTCAAATTGGTATTAGAGAAAATCGAACCTTAAACCATAAGAAGGAGCACAACTCTAAGTCCCAAGCCAATACCACCGGACCAACCCAAATGGGTACATCTTGCATTTTGAATAGGTTTTAATGAATTTCAATATATATGATTTTTCTAAACAAAATAATACATACATACATTGAAAATGGAGGATGAAGACCTTTCACTAAATCATCAACAATACGAAGAGTACTATGATATAAGGACGGGTCATTAGCTATGAATAGAAGAACTTCTATAGCAAGCTCATGTGGAATCACATTTTTAGTATGTGTACATGACCCCATGTCGATACAAGATAAGGCTACTAAATAAATCACTTTAAACCTTTAAAAATATAAATTTTTACTTAATAAACACTACAACAAAACAGGGCCTTTAATAGCGCTTGTTTTGACTTTTAATAGCGCTTTAAAACGCTATCACTGATACCGCTATTATAGGTATGGTGCCTATAATAGCGTTTTAAAACGCTATCAAATATTAACCTTTAATAGCGGTTCTGTAAAAAAGCGCTTTCGTATGTACACTTACGCGACCTACAAGGACTATGGAAACGGGTTTCTATATCGCTTTATTATGAAAACGCTATTATAAGTCAGTTATTTAATAGCGCCCGAGTGTAAAGCGCTATTATAATTCTTCAAGCAAACAACTTATAATAGCGCCCGTGCTCAGAAACGCTATTATAAGTCCATTTTCAAATAAAAAAAATTCCCTTTTTTGTCCATATCTTCTTGTTTTTTTTTTTTTGACAATTTGTCCATATCTTTTTAAATTATGCTTTTTTTTTTCTTCTTTCTAAACAGAGAGCTCAGAGGCATATTTTTCACAATTATGCTATACTTGGATAAGGAAAAAAAACTAAACAAATTTTATTAATCATAAAATCAAACAACACATAAGAAATAAGTTACGTGCACTACAATATAACCAAGTATATGCAATTCTACATAATATATAAAGTCCCCTAAAATGTCTACACATGAGTGCAACTTGGACCATTTCTTCCCATTTAACTAAGTCACTCTCCCATCAGATCTTTATCTACTATTTGATTTAATCTTCTCGCTAGGTGTAGAGCGTCTTAACCTGAAAGTTATTCAATTCACAGTATTCAATTCAAGTGTTAAATTATTTTTAATACCAGTGAAGTACTCAAGTGAAAAAGAGAAAGAGATACCTGCTGGCTGCAATTTGATTCTTGACTCCCTAGGGATTACAATTGAAGAAAAATCATTGTCACTGAAACAATGTTGACATACCTCTAAAAAATTGTAATACAATTATGAGTACCTCTAAAAAAATGTAAAACAATGTTGACATACCCCTAAAAAATTGTCATTGAACTACCCATAAAGAATTACATCAAATGTCATTTGACCTTCATCACATCAAACTAATTCTTTGAAAGCTATAAGACAAGCTTGTAACTCTTTTCAATAACATCTAATTTGAAAACTATTACGAGTACCTATTTATGTATGTGCAAACACAAGTATTTATTGACAGCTTGGTTAATTTGTATGTTGCCATGTACTCTAGATATAATCCAAGGGACCTGCGATTTTAGGAACATGTTTTTCATAGCATCTATATAGAGAAATAATAAAAGGTATATTGATGTTCAAAATCAAATGAAAGAAAAATAAGGGAGTGTATCAAACTAACTATATGCATAAATAGTTCTACAGGAAAATCCAAACAATTAACTTATCCTCAACCAAACCCAACACGATGCATGCATACCATGTCTCTTTGGTCCAAGCTAAACAATCAAACAAATTTTCTCTCTTTTTGATTTTTTTTTCCCAATTTTCAATAATCCAAAATTTTGAAACTAGCATGCTTTGTCCCTTTCCAATTGAGTAACTATAGCACAACTATACTAAAATACATGCTTCACAAGGTTAGATACTACATCATTAATAAAATAAGACCAAAAACAAAAGTTTAAATATTGCATGAAGCAATCAAAACAATCATTTTCATTTTCAATAATCACAATTTTATTCTACCATCCTCACCTTCTCCAGCTTCAGTAACTCCCAATTGTAATGGATAATCCGACATACATTCAATTATGGATGTTTTAAGTTTTAACCACCAAAAAACACAATTATCCTTTATCCACAATGACAACTTTTGGGTTGTCGTATATATTTCCAATTTTAACATGCTACATAACAAAGTCAATTCCTCAATCTAACAAGGCATACATTACTAACTTAAATAAATAGAATTATTAATTTAAATAAATTGAACACCACTAGCCAAATAGCAAACAAACAGTAGTAGAAGAAAGAGAGACTACCTACTCTATCAAACAGAAGCTCAAAACAAGCTTTGCGATAACCGATGATCATAGCAACCGTACCAAAAGTTAGAACAGAAACACCGTACTCCTTCCTTGCAGACACAGATCAAAGACACAAATGCTACTAGAAATAAACCAAAATAAAGGCAAATCGGTAGCAAAAACTAATAACAACTGTATAACTAACCTTAGTTAAGTATCCACAGCAAAAGGCATCACGCCGAATGACTTGTTCTTCGATTCCAATTTATGAATCAATTTCTCCCCAATTTTCCAGATCGAATTCTTTTCTATCAAATTTAAGGTCTATGGCTTATGACTGACATGTTTACATGCACATTCAGACTACAAGACAACCAAAATGTTAAGAGTTAAAACATATCAATAGGAGAGAGTTCATTCAAGGCCGCCATTTCATAATAATCATGTCCATATATAACACTGATCATAGCAACAAAGTCAGATGACATTTGAAGTAATAGCTATTGAATTGGACAATTACCATTCCAGTAATTCAATACAACAAAGCAAGTCAATTAAGAAAAATAAAATAAATATTAGAGAGATCATGATGCCTAATTAAGATGCAGCATTGTGGTCTGAATCTGGTAAAAGTCTTCTATAGTAGAAGCATAATAATATTATATCAAAGGTATCAAATCCTGAAAAAAGAATCATTCACTTGTTTGGAATGTAGACAGAACAAAACCAATTATACATATCTAAGAATCAAGTTATCTCAATTGAATTCATTTATAAATTGTAGTTCCCAGTTTCCACGCCATTAGATATAATAGCATGTTAAAATGAGCTTAAGCTACACATCTAATTTAAAGTTAAACTAGTGCAAATAAACCTTTAATTTTGATTCACTTCACTTGTTATTCAATCTTTCATCGCCTAACTACAATTTCAGATTGATTTCTATCATGTATACCAGTATTAGAACCTTATTATTAATTCTTGAACTAAACAATAAAAAAAGATACCGCGCGCGCAACTAAATCAATTATATACTAGTCATAGACAAAATATCATACCAAACTAATGCCAACAAATCAACATCAGTGACACCAAATACTATGATATTAGTAATTATACACTCTCTTCAACCTACATGTTATCCATTTAAGTTAAACGTAATGGACATGATACATGCATCATCATTGCCATTTAATCTTTTCAATTTACTACAGTTGAAAAAATCATAGCTGAATAGCCAACACCTAAAAACAATTTTGTCTTCTAACTTAAATCAATTTTGAACTTATAAATACATCCTAACAAACAAAAACCATAAGCTAATAGACAAAAACATTTTGAACAACACCCAAAACAACTTTGTCTTCTAACTTAAATCAATTTTGTAAATTAATTTTTCTCAAACATTCCTAAGCCTACCTTCATGATGGAGGTTTGAGTTGTGATGAGCTCGGCGAGGAACGAGTTGTGATGACCAAGGCAAAGAACGAGCTCGAGTACGACTTCGGACAGTTAAATTGCTAGGTTCTGGGTTCACAATATGGTGGAGAAAACAGGATTTATGGGATTCACAGTGATTTCTGGGTTCTTGCATATTAGGGTTCACAACGATAGGAGAAGGAAATTGATTGCAGGAAATCAATTGGAGGAGAGGAACGATTTATGGGAAACGATTGCTCTGAGTTGAATTTCTCTGGGGAAACAGTTGCACCGAGTTCGATTGATTTGAGTTTGATGGGAGAAGAGGAACAATTTCGTTTCTAGGGTTGTTTAATTTGCTGGGAATCGATTGGTTTGAAGAAACTGTGATTGCGAGATTGGGTTTGAAGAAACCGTGAATTCAGAATTTTGCATCGTGGGTTCAATGTTTAATTTCTCTGTTTTTATTTTGTTTTTTGATAATTTCTGTTTTTTATTTTTAATTTTTTTTAAAAAGAAAGAAAAAAAGGTTCAAGGGGTCAAGTGTTCGATACTCACCCACCACCCTTTTTAATTAATTTCAAGCGCGCGTGTTATCCTTTAATAGCGTTGTTTTAAAAAGCGCTGTCATAATGCTTTGCGTTTTGGGATTTAATAGCGGTTTTTTACAAAACGCTATTATAGTATTTGCTGGTTGAAGGCTTTAATAGCGTGTTTCATAACAGCGCTATTATAAATGCTGCAGTTTGAGTTTTAATAGCGCTTTTTAAATAAGCGCTGTTAAAAGGGCGCTATTGAAACTCATTTTTGTAGTAGTGAAACATGGTTTAATATTCTATTTTTTTTAAAACTAAATTTAATAAAATTAAATCATATTTAAAATTAAAATTGTCTTAATAAAGATTGATCAATGGGACTTTGTTATTAATATTTTTTTGTCAAATAATTTAGTTGTTATAGATTTCTTATTTCAGGTGTTTACACTCAATGTTTTTAGGCCTAACATTCGGGTTATGCCGGTGGTTATTGTAAAAAAAAATAAAAAAATTTAAATGCAAAATAGGTACAAATTTCTCCTTTCATTTTCTATTAAAACAAAATTTCATATTTTAAATTAATTGAATAACTGATATATATAGACTATAAACATAAGTTTATTTTATTTTTATGTTGCTCTTGCTATGATTATTTTACATATATTAATATTTTATAATATGTTAATGACTTTTTATCGAAAACTATATGTTATCGACAACTTGTGCTGATAGTTTTTTTAATGATAAAATCTATATATTATAAATGAGAAATGAGTAAAAAGATGTTTACACCCAATTCAGAAAGAAAAGTAAAAACTAAAGAATAAAAAGAACATCCCAACCAAAGGGACACCAAAAAGAACTTAAAACACCAATGTAAAGAGAAACAGACCAACAAATCTAAAAATAATATATTTTTTTAGGTCTATAGAAGAATTAGAAATGACCTTAACTTTTTTTTTGGTAAAAGACCTAAGCCCAAATAACCTTAACTTCTTTGTTATGAAGTAACTAGTCGACTACCCGTGCGTTGCACGGGTTCGACGGAACGCCATATATATGTCAATCATAGACGTTGTCAATCATGAATATTGATATTAAAATACTTATTAACAAAGTTATGCTACACAGTTATATGAGCAAAACCCGTGCATTGCATGGGTTCGACGGAACGCCATATATATGTCAATCATGGACATTGTCAATCATAGATGTCGATGTTAAAATACTTATTAACAAAGTTATACAAACCCAAATATATGAGCAAAGCCCGTGCGTTGCACGGGTTCGACGGAACGCCATATATATATGTCAATCATGGACGTTGTCAATCATGAATGTTGATATTAAAATACATATTAACAAAGTTATACTACCCAATTATTGAGCAAAGTGATACATTAATCAAATTTAACACGCGAATGAGTCTCATCATATTCAAAGACCAACAATGGAATGGTGATAAATAAATGAGATGGAAAGTAATACGGAAATGATATAAGTTAATCGTAAAACATAAGTTGGAATGATATAAGGTAATCATAAGTTTGCGGAAATCAAATTCAATTTGTGTGGTGAGATGGGTCATTGATTTCCAATAATTATCATTTTTCTTTTATTTTACAAATCTAATCACCTCTTGTAAGAAAATAGTATTTAGATAATAAGGCGAAAAACTTAAATTCTGTAACTAAAAATATGGAAAGATTTAGATAGAGATAATTTAGTTTTCAACCCTCCCTAAAAAATAGCCTTCATAATTAGTCCCTTAAAAATAGCATTCATAGGGGTACATTTTTTTTTCTCTCTAGGGATATTGTCATATTAATTATAAATAATTGATCATTGAGTAATTGGTATAGCATTCATAAGGGTACACATTTTTATTTTTATTTTTTAGGATTAAGGGTTGACACAACCAGCTTGAAATTTTTTTAAAGTCAATTGATTTATATGGAAATTAGTTATACAACCTTGATCTGATAAGGGGAGAAGCACCTTGGGCTATTTGTTAAAGCTCAAAGGCCAGGATGGCGCGGGTGCACGCTTCTACCATAGCCGCACGTACACCAGATCTAGTCCCTGTAAATACCCAAAAAACCCAAATTTGCTCATTTTCTCTCTCTTCTTCTCTCTCTAATCCGAAAACTCTTTCCTCTATCTTCTTTCACCTTCACCAATTTTGTTGTTGTTAAGTTTCACTAAATCATGCTTAGAAAAACATATATTATTACAACATGTTTATCACATTTCTTGATAGTGCTCTCAAGTTTAAACAAAATAAACAACATTTATAAGTATTTTAATCTCATTTTCTTCAAAATCAATCTCTTAAACAAAGTGCTTGAATCATCTACTTTTTCTTATAGTTGCATGATTTTTGCTCTAACTTAATGCACCTTAAATAGATGGGTTGCTTGAGCAAGCCCTTAAACAAAGTGATTGAATCCTCTACTTTTTTTTTTTTTTTTTTGTAAAATTTTTATGTAAAAATTTGTGTTGTTGCGGTGGTGATGGTGGTGGTTTTGAGAATAAGATGAAGATTTAATGTGATGTAGGTTGTGAAAGAGATAAAAAATTGATGTGTGTGGTGTGTGTGGGTGAGAGTGGGGGTGATGAATGAAATGTTAAGTTAGTGTGTGTATTTGATTGATTGAAATGAGTTTATATAGAGTGTTTGAAAGTGAAGAGGATAGATGGATGCTAAGTGAAGCTTTTAAAGTCAATGAAATTCTTACACTTGCAATGCAATGAGGATATGTGAGAAACATAACAAATAGTATTATGCAAAACTATAGATGGATAGTAGAGAAGAAACATAACAAATGGTATTATGCAAAACCATGGATGGATAGTAGAGAATGAAGTAGAAGCACTACTCGTCACCTGATTAAAATGTCATTTGGCTTGAAGAAGATATATGTGGTCAATGCATGCATGATGGAGGTTCCAAAAGCTTCTTGAGTAATTATCATGACACAATTGTCACATGAGTATTGGACTTATTGCATCACATATGACATAAGGCACTAAGTGCAAAGATCATGACACACTTGTCATATCACTATTGGACTACACATGATAGGCTCACACATGCTTATAGGTGTCAAGAGATGGTTGGTCATGATGGATAAGGTTTTTTAAGGAGTTAGGATTTTCAATGACAACATGTATATATGGTGTCATTCAATTAGGGTTGCAACTTCAATCCATCACACATGACATAAGGCACTAAGTGCAAAGATCATGACACACTTGTCATATCACTACACACATGATAGGCCCACACATGCTTATAGGTGTCAAGAGATGGTTGACCATGATGGATAAGATTTTTTAAGAGTTAGGGTTTCCAATGACATCATGTATGATGTCATCCAATTAGGGTTGCAACTTCTATCTTTTATAGTAAGTAAAGAAGTAAAGATAAATATCGTTGACCAATAGATTCTTTTTTAGTGTGTAAAAAAAAACCAATAGATTCTTTTTTTTGAAATATAATCACATGTCATAATATCTATATTCTAATTTTTTCATAGTTATGAAGTCATTTAATTACCTCAAGAAAAAAATAATAATGTCATTTAATATATAAAATTAAAGATTTCGTCTAAGTTATGACCCTACTATATAAATTTGGTGAGTCCTTGACTACCTATAACTCAATTCAATTAAATTTATTTACAAAAAAAAAATAATAATTAAATATCACATACATGTTTATAAAATTCAAACTCCATCTCTCTCTCTTATTTTATTTGGATTCCTATCATATGTACAATTTAATATATATATTTTTCTAAGATTGTAGTTTACTAATTGTCAAAAAGAAAAAAGAATGTAGTTTATTAGTCTTCATGATTCTAACTTATATAAAAAAAATTATAAAGTCTTCTTATCCTCTAAATTCTAATGGTCTGATTTGTAAATATTATTAATATTCCTAAAACATTTAAAAAAATGTTTGTTTGTTTGTTTATCATTCATACGTCTCACTAGTGTCATTTTCCAAGATATACTCTCGAGGAAAACAAAACTCAAATCCACCTGTTTTCTTTTCCATACCTTTCTGGAATATTTTAATTCTTTTCCATTTCATTTCTTTCTCACCAAAAAAATAAATAATAATTTACTAATTTCCTTCCCTTCCATTCCTTTCCATCCTTCTTCTCTCCCCTAAACATTTCCACAACACTAGTCTCCTCTCTCTCTCTCTCTCTCTCTCTCTCATCAAACTTTCTTTCACTGTCTCTTCTTCTTTCTCTTGACTCTTTCTCTTTTTTTTTTTATTTGCTAAACATTGCTATGACATATTCTTCTTTTTCAACTTAACTTTCTCTCTCTAATCTTGTTTTTTTTTTTTTGCTTCAAATTTTTCTATCTTATTTTATTCAAAAGCTATAGCACAAGGTTTTCTTCTTAGATATATATTATATAGCTAGAGAGTTAGCTAGCTTTCCAGATTCTTTCCAAAGGAAAGCCTAAAAAAAGAAAACAAAGAACAAAAAAAGTCCTTATTGTGTGTGTTGAAGAACAAAAACAAAAGGATTGCATAGTTTCTTGCTTGTGAATATTGCACTTTAATTTCTTTCTTTTTTTTTTTGTTTATTTTAATAAAAGGAAGAAAAAAAAAAGCTATTGTTTTTCATCTATATATATTTTGCAACCATCAAGGTAGAAAATTGTTTCTAAAGAAGATGCCCTTGGAAGGGATTTTCATTGAACCAACTTCAACACCACCTGATCTTTCTCTTCATATAAGTCCACCAAGTACTTCTTCTTCTTTGATTTGCAACAATAACTCAACTCATCAACTACTTAATTATGATGCTCACAATTCATCAAGTACTAATTTCATTTCTTCAAGAACTTTGGCTCAAACTCAGGCTCAGGCTCAAGCTCACACTGAACTATCTCTTGGAAGAAATTTTAGCGGCGGTGTTGGTGGTGGAGCTCAAGAACAACCACAACCGTCACCACAACAACAACCACATAACCCTTACTTTCCTCACCTCCAACATCACCACAACTCTACAACTTCAACAACAACACCAATTAGTACAAGTCCTAATTCATCTCACATGAATCACATAAATTATGGTGTTTCATTGCTTGATATGTCATCATCATCGGAAGCTTTGAGACCAATTAAAGGGATTCCGGTGTATCACAACCGTTCATTTCCTTTTTTACCGGCCATGGAACATTCAAGAGAAAAAGATCCCAAGATGTGTTTATATCACCATATGCCTAATTCACCAACACCGTCTCCTTCTTCGTCTTCTTCTCCTCTTTCCCCCTACATCACTCCAGGAGGTTTAGATCCTATGTCGTTTTTAAACTCTAGTGGCTCTGCAGCGGCTTACAGAGCCGCTGTAGCCACAAGGTTTAATAACGAACCTTTCAAATCACATCAATATCCATTGCACCATCATCATCATCACCATCACTCACACTATGGTAGTGTTGGACTTGGAGCCTCAGAAGCATCTATGATGAGATCAAGGTTTTTGCCAAAGTTACCTACAAAGAGAAGCATGAGAGCTCCAAGAATGAGATGGACGAGTACTCTCCATGCTCGATTCGTTCACGCTGTTGAGCTCCTCGGCGGTCATGAAAGTAAACATTTCTTCTTCTTTTTTTCTTCCTTTGAGAAATACAATTTTTTTCATTAATAATCTGACATTAACGATCATTTTACAATTGATTTTAACTCAAATTTTTTAGAATGTTCTATATTATTTTTTTTCGAAAAAAAAGATTTAATTTTGTTAACATTCTTTTAATGAAAAAAATAAATAAAGAGTTTTTGTTTGATATACTACTAGTATAAGTACTAGTTAAGAGAGTGAGACTATTAGGTGGGTGTTATCTTATCTTAAAAAAAAAAAAAAAAATAGATTTTTGTTTTATTGTGTTTGATGATGTTATAGGCATTTGGGCTAATGTTATTTAGATGTTGAATTTTAGGAGCAACACCAAAGTCAGTATTGGAACTAATGGATGTGAAAGATCTCACATTAGCTCATGTAAAAAGTCATTTGCAGGTAAGGTTTTGTTTCTCTATCTTGGTGTATAAATTGAATTAAAATGAAGGGCACAAAAGCCAATGAATTATAAAAGCAGTGAATGAGTGAATGAATGAATGAATGTGTTGGAGTGGATAGTAATTAAGTATAGTAAGCTATGAAGAAGACTTTATCATCTGAGACGACCAGACATGACACAGTCTCTGATTATAGTCATAGAAAGAAAGAAAGAAAGAGAGAGAAACTGACAATAACAAAAAAAAGTCATCATTTTCCAATAATGCAACAATCTCTTATTATAACCTTATTATCAAACCAGACAATCCATATGAGATAAGATGATGGTGAGACCTAGCTAGAGAGAAAATAACATGAAAATTTTGGGATCTAAATGTGATTTATTTAATTTATTTATATTTTTTCTCTCCGGTGAAAAATAGTATTCCTATAATATTTCATCTGATTTTAAATATAAGAAAAAGTTAGATCAACAGAAATTCATATATCAGGTGGTCCAAACTTTGGACCAGATGACAGATGTAACGATTTTTGTTAGACAAAATTTTGCTTACAGACTAATATAGGTTCATAATAATTTTTGGATATATGTGTATGCTAATTTCATGTGAGTTTATTTCATGTTTTGCATTGTGGAAATGGGTTTGTAATTAATGTATACTATGATGTTTTGTTAATTTTGTGATTTGTTCTTCTTAATTAACAGATGTATCGAACTGTTAAGACAACTGACAAACCTGCAGCTTCTTCAGGTAATTCGTATTGCTCAATCTTCAACCATTTCTTTCCCTTAATTAATCCTAAGTTGGTATTAATTTCTATCTTTTAGTCAATTATTTTTTTCTTTAATTTCTTTCTTTTTTATTTAGGAGAATGTCATCACTTGTGACTTACTACCTTATTCTTTTCAGACCTTTTTTTTTTCCACGGTTACTTTTTATTTTACCGTAAATACCCTTCTTTCTATGCTCTCTGAATTACTTACCTTTAAACTGTTCTTCTAGTATATGGTTAACTACTTTTAAGGCTTTTCCCTTAGACATATAAACAAAAACTTAAAAAAAAAATTAAAAATTGCTCTAATTTTTTTTAAAAAAAAAAGAAATTACTAGATGTGTGTGCATGCATGTACTCTAACTTTCAATTAAATAAGTTAATTTTGGAATAATTATAATTAAATTAACATTTGGATTAGGCTTTTCAGATGGATCTGGAGAAGATGATGTGCCTCAAATTGGAAGCAATGGTGGAATTCGTCAATTTTCAGACCAAAGAGGATTAACAGATAGGCCATTACAACAAGATATGGATTACTCTTCCACCACTACTTTATGGAGTAACTCTTCAAGGTAACATTATTTTCCAATGTTCCAATTTCTCTAATGTGCTTATATAGATAATTAATTGATTAATTTAAATTTTTAGACACCGACTTTGTTGATTTCTATCAAGCACAGACGCAAACACGACATCAAAAATAATTTTAATAAAAATGACATAATTCAATGTTTATCGTGCATGTCAAATACTGAAACATGTCTAATCTAAGGAGTGTGTGCGAGTTGATCGATTGATTTACTTTTGGTTTTGCATGAATCACTTATTGAAATCAAATCAATGCAAACCCACGTCCACAACACTCTTTTTTATGAAGAATAAAAAGGGTTCTTGTGGCAGCTTTTGCTTTAAACTTGTGTGTTTCATTTTCTTCTTTCTTTTTTCTTTGTACCTTAGAGAATTTTTTTCAACTTATTTATATGTTACACCTTTGGTGGATTCATATAACAAAAGTATGCTACAAGACATAATGAAATCTTAATTAGTTAAGATAAAAAGGAAAGCAACCCAAAGCTTCATAATTCACTTTTTTTTTTCTCTTCTCCCTTTGACTTATGTGTGTATGTTTGTCTCCTTCTACATATTTCAAATTTCAATGCTTATTTGATTTATGTTTTTGAGAAAATGCTTATTTGATCATAATTAACCATGATATTGTTAAATATATATAGCTCTTGATTTCTGCACCCGTTGATTACATAAAACCCAAATGATTAATTAAGTCCTTCATATTGACCGTGTATTCCTCCAAGTTACATTGTTATTAGCAATATCTATAAGAGTAATAGTATATTTTGATAATACATTAATTGCTATACACTTGTATATTTTACTGCCACTCATCAACTCTCTTACTTCAGACACCAAGTCGATCTTATAATATGTTAGATCTCATATATAAATAAAAATTTATTTTTTAGATTTATTCGATAACTAATATATATTGATTTAAATTATATATAAATTAAATACATTAGTTATTAAATGAACCAACAAAAAATTCTTATATATAAAACTGGAAAGAGTGTATCTTAAATTTCACGGTCATGGTTCATAGAAAAGACATAAGCAAACAATTGTACTTACAATTTTTCTTCCAAAGGAATAAAAGCAAAATATTGATTTAAAATGAAATGGGTAAACAAGTTTAATTAATTTGAAATAAAGTAGTATGTAAATGTTATTGATTTAATTTATTTTGTCCTCAAGCTGCTTTATGTAAAAATCTTACTTATTGTTAACTATTTTGATGTTGACACTCGACATTCTCTGCAATAATCTAAGTTCATATGCATGTCCAGTTCTACCTTTATGGTAAATTGGTAACCATGATTTTTGAAAAATTGAGAGGCATGTCTTTCACTTATTTGGTAATTAATTTCTGAATATATTAAAAAATTTATTAACACATATTGGCTACTTTCTATCATGATTGAAAAACATTACCTTAAGTAAACATGAAATATCTCATTGTTACTCAAACAAATTACCACTTACAAGTCTCATTAAGTAAACAATAGTGGTAGTGCAATTGGCAATTTGGCATGTGACTTGCCTAACCATATTAATATTATAATATGAATGGTTTTTTTCATTCTTCACCAAACTAGAGATTAAAAGAATAATGACTCGTTTATTTTAATTAGAAAGAAATGTATAGTATGTTAATTTGTTTGATGCCATTGCAACTATATATGTGGAATGTGACTTAACTATTATGTGAATCAACTTAAATTGTATGATTTCATGATGGAAATCAATAAATTATTATAATAATCAATTCCTTTTATTTTTAGCTTTTTCTCTAAATTCTGAATTGTGATCCTTTCTCGAACTGGGTCATAGTTTATCGGATTTGGGTTTAGGGCCGTCAGCAATTTAGTGACTGCAATGCAGTCGGCCATGTCCAGTCCGTCTGATTAAGATCAGACAGTCCAAAGTTTAAGATCAGATTTTATACTGAGCCGTCTGATCTTGATCGGATGGTCCAGATTTAGTGACTGCAGTGCAGTCAACTTCACAGAATTGTTGTTGAGAACTTGTGATATATAATGGAGTTTCTTTTCATTGCCATCAACGCGTGTTAAATCACTTCTCTTTTTGCTTGGCTTTGTTATTCATCTTGTTGGTATTCGTCGTTGCAAAAAAAAAAAAAAAAGATACGGGATATTGAACTGATGCAATTTTTCTTTTGGTTGTGTTGTTTTCATCTTAATTAAATTATGACCAGTAGTAGAGAACCATGGCCACCAACTAGTTCTAACGACGTAGAAGGTTTCAGACCAACTATCTTCCAATCGCAACCTATATCAGGAGGGCATCAAATTCAGGTATAAATAATGGATTTAGTCTCGTTGTTTCAATAAATATTTTCATATGTGATTTTCATTTCTATACATTGTGAGTGTTAATTAAGTTGTTTTGTATATGCATTTAATTATGTATATGCCACTTCATTAACGAGTATAACAAGTTATGATTATGAAAGAATTTGGATTCTCTACAATCGAGATTTCCCACATCATGGATTTGGGATATCAGTGATTGCTCGATCAAGATTGTATTTAATTCAAGCTCAATTTTTTTGAATTATAAGAGAAAATGTGAATTTGTATATTTTGGACTGGCTACCAATGTTCTGAATGCGTTAATGCTAAAAATCTCCGACAACAGGAAATCTAAGTTCGTTATAAAGTTTTTTTTTTTTTTGGTACAAGTTCGTTACGAAGCTTTATTCATGAAATAATGTGACAATATATATATTAAATAATTAACAAATACATATGTAAATTAGTATTTTAACACTACCAATTAATGCATATACAAGTTAAATTATTTTTATATATTATATTTGATTTACAAATGATTGTTTCCTTTACAGGAATGTGATTCAAATCAACTGAAGAACAATTTGTCAGGATCTAATTTAGAGTGTAAGAACCCAAGCTTGGAGTTCACATTAGGCATACCAGATTGGAATGGCAAAGGACAAGCCTAATTAATTTCCTTTGTTTCCCATATTAATTAACTAGTTGTCTCTATTTTACTTTTGCATTCATTTAATTACAATCCACAATATGACATAACTTCATCATGCAGAGATGTATTAGCTATATATAAATTGGTGTGAAGGAGAAGAAGAAAAAAAAAAGCCCTACATAGTTTCTACTAAGTTCCATAATTTCAGAAGTAATTTTCTGAGTTCATGAACAATTTTGTTTAGCTTTTTTCTTGTATTTATTTTTTATTTATTGGTGAGGAGAAGGTGATGATGTAGCTGCATATGTAGTAGAACAAGGAAGAGAGATATAAAGGAGGGGAAGAAAATTAATAGTAAACTTTTATTTTGGTTAAACTAGTTTTATCATTTTCCTCTTGCTCTATCAATTACTACAATTTTGCGTATATACTATCTCTCTTTGCACTTACTATACTATTTTCATGTAATAAATAATCAAAACTTCAATGTAACACTCTGAAAATAAAAGTATCTCCAACACCAAATTCTTACTTGGTTCGTCTAGTTAAGAACCTATTTTTGATTAATAATACTACTCCCTCCGTCTCATTTTATAAGAACTCATTTGACTAAATGTACTATTCGTATGACTTGTTTTGATCGTATTTTTATAAAAATATATAAATGTAAATATTATCATATAATTTGTATAATTTTCAAAATATCAAATTTCTATAATTTGTACTAATATACAATTAAAGATATTCGTAATCAAAATTAAGTATTTGTATGTGTGCAGTTGTCAATTAGTCCTTATATTTTGGGACAGAGGGAGTATTATACTAGAAAGGAGATAATTAGGATCTTAATTCTAATGGTTAAAAAGAAAAAAATTGCTAGTGTTGGACGCCATGATTGGAGTTCGAACATCGGTCTCTCCACTTTGTGTATGAATTTTCAATGGCTTTGTCATTTCGTCTATGTAGTATGGGAGGCCGATCAAAAGAAAGTTACAATTTTTTACAATAATAAAAAGAAATTAACAATAACACATGGGATTTTTTACAATTTTTTACTATTCTAAGAAAAAATTAACAATAACATATGGGATTTGTTACAATTTTTTAGTTGATGTAGCATGGAAGGTCGATCAAAAGAAAATTCAGAATATTGCATAGTTTTACTATTGAATACTCCCTCTGGTCCTATATATAAGAAACACTTTGGAAAATTTTTTTTGTCTTTTTTTATAAGAAACACTCTTTAAATTTATTCTTTATTAAATAGATAATCCCTTATATATCCTTATTAAATTGTGTAAAATGCAACATATTCCAACGTTATGCATTAATTACACAAACACATTCTCAAGGTTAATTTTGGAATAACACATATCATTTTAGAAATTTTAATAAAAAAATAAGTCTCCTTGGTATGTGTGTTTTTCTCAATGTGTTCCTTATATATAGGACCGGAGGGAGTATTATGTAAAGATATGACCTAATTCTTTGTGTTTTTTTTTTCTTTTTTTCCCACCAATAAACATCATATATTTCTTTATTTTGGTCGCCTTTAATTATCTTATTAATACTATTGTACTCTGAAGAACCAATAGTTAAAATGGCTTAATTAATATGTACCGTTACGTTGATATGTGGTTGCATGTATCAAAGGAGTATTCCAATTGTTTTAAAAAAAACAAAATTTCGAGTACGTTATCGAGTACGCCATCTGATAAACCACGGATATGATTATGATCATTTATTTTGAACGACTCACCAATCTCCGTAGCAGTTTATTCTTGTTGTTGGAAGCATATTCAAGTGGTTACGTTACTTCTTAGTAAAGTCGGTTTACTTGGTCATTCGTCAGTCCACAACTGATAAGCTGTTTTTCTCTTAAGATGAAACATGGTTACTCCCAAAAGTGTGGAAAACGTGAGCCCATTTAAAAGTTGCGGTATTCTCTTGGAAACTTCTTCAGGATAGGGTGCCATTACATATGTTGGTGCTTACATTTGTGTTTTATGTGGTTTAGAGTTTGAGTCAGTTGATCACTTGTTCAGTTCTTGCTACCAAATCTCATTTGTCTAGCATGATATCCTTAGTTGGTTGGTTGGTTGTTGAGTGAGTGTCTCCATGTGGTATCCTAGGTGTTTTGAGGTTTTCTTGGGCATGTGTATGAGTAGGAAAAATAGACTGGGGTGGATGTTAATCAACTATTGTGTGGACTATCTGAAACTTCCTGATAAGTGCTAAATTTCAGTGATTTTACCTATACATTTTAAGCACTTATTGACTTATTTTATAAGTCATTTGATGTAAAACCTCCAACTATTTGTAAATATTAGTCTTTACTAGCAAATTAGTATTTTAGCTATTTTCACTTATTAACTTAAATATATTGATATATCTCCTGATGTATAATAGATACTATATTTTATTATATTAGTTATATTTATATAACAGGTTTTAAAAAGAAAAAGAAAGAAGACACAAGTGGCTTAGCTAGAGACCAAGAGCAAGAGGCGGTTAACTAAGTCAAGTGGCACAAATTCTTAATGACAAAGAAAGTAAGAAAAGAAAATGGGTAACAACATAGCAGTCAAGTGGCAGCATAGCAGTCAAGTGGCACCACTTTATGAACCTTATGTTTCTTAAACCAAGTGACAAGGCACGGTACTATACTTAAGTGTGAAGTTTTGAAGGCTTATAAAAGGGCAACACATCGGCCATCCAATTCATTCTCACACACACACCAGAGAACAACACGCCCAACATTAGAAGAAACAGGGGAGGAGAGCTTAGCGCGTAGCTTCAGGGAGTGAAGCTCGGAACGACGGAGGAAACTGCGGTGGATGCACACCAACTGTTTGAGAAATCAACCGGTGTTGTTATTTCATCTCTTTTCTTCTTATTTGTGTAAAACTATCATGGTAATGAGTAGTTAAAGACACTTTTGTTGGGATTAGGTGTAAATTACTCTACTAGTATGTGTTTCTATTGATATGGTTTTATATATGGTTTTAGTTGTCTCTCAATATTGATGTTATCTTTGTTTTCATTGTTTTAATCTTTGATTTGAATTGTTATAGACATATGCCTTTTGAATCTAAGAACTAGGATAATATCTATTGAACTCTAAATTCTAGACATAAATTTAGGTTTAATATTCACTTAGAGTATCGAATCTTAATGCTATTGTATTGATTGACGATCCGAGACATCGGAGGTTAATAGATGCAATAGATATCTCGGCGTTATCTGGACACGGAAACGTTCGACGAGCGATACGTGATAATATTGATAGATGACTAGAACCTGTGTAACTGATTAGGGGAATATGTATGAATGAGTGATTGAAATCTAATCCCAGCAATTTAATCTCTCTGTCAAATTAATCATCTTTACTATTTTTATGTATTCGCAACTTTCGTAATTAACCATCTTTGAAATCCTTTACTTGAAATTATATTAATTGTTGAACGGCATCGATATCGCATCAGTCCCTGTGGAGACGATAAAAACATACTTACTTTTGTACTTTCAACAAAATGGCGCCGTTGCCGGGGACTGGCGTTTAGATATTGGAGTACCGCAACAATTTATATTCTTTTAAGTATTTGTACATATTTGTTTATATTGTATATAATCTGTGTTTTTTTTTATCCTAACCCCTCTTTGCTAGACAAAGTAGTTCTTGTTAGCTATTTCTATTTCAGATTCTCCAAAGTGACATAAACCATGACTGACCATGGTTATAACAACAACAAAGGTGGTGGTGTAATGCCTTGTCACAACAACCCAAGACGGCTAGCCCACATTGTCGGACCTCTGAAAAATACCAGACAAATAGAGATAAAACCTGGACTCCTTCAAATCTTATATACTAACCCTTTTGCAGGTTTAGACCATGAGGATCCATACAATCATCTTGTCAAGTTTTATGAGATCGCTGATACGCTCGGAGTAACTGAAGCGGAAGAAGAAAATGTGTTCATGAGAATGTTTCCTCATTCACTGACCGGGAAAGCAAAAGATTGGTACTTGGACCAACCGGCTCAGATTATGACCGATTGGAACGCACTTGAGGAAACATTTCTGAACAGGTTCTATCCACATAGTAAGTTCATGGAAGCCAAGATCGCTATTGTTGTATTTTCCCAAGGGTCCAATGAAACACTTTGCGAAGCATGGGAGCGGTACAAGTCTATGTTGAGAAGATGCCATAACCATGATTTCAATGATCTTACTCAAATTCATATGTTCCGCAACGGACTTCAACATCAATCAAAACTTTTCTTAGATGTAGCTGCTGGTGGTTCCTTAATGTCAAAAGGTGCTGAAGACGCAATAGCTATTATTGAAAAAATGGCACTTAGCGATCGTCAAGGTGAATACAACATGAATCCATCACAAAGGAAGCCAGGAATCCTTGAACTTGATACATCGGATGCTATGTTGGCTCAGAACAAGCTTCTTACAAACACTGTGGAAGAACTTTCAAAGCAGATGTCTAAACTGATCACCTTGCAGGAAGGATCAAGTAAAGCCAAGCAAGTTGCATATTGTGAGCCGTGTACGGGAGACCATCCAACAGGTCATTGTCCTCCATCAAATGAGGAAGTGAACTTTATGGGAAATCAGCAGAGACATGGACAGTACCAGAACAACACTGGTTATCAGAGATGGAATAATTCAAATTATGACCAGGGGTGGAGGCAAGGTGCTGGACCGTCTAACATGCAACATCAGTATGAGAACTACAACCAGTATCCTCCGCAACAAAACCAACATTACCATAGTTGCAATGATGCCGCAATGAGAAATGTGGAGAATCAACTTGGTCAGATGGCTAATATGCAAGGAGGAACATTTACTGCCAACACTGAAACTAACCTGAAGGAACGCTGCAAATCCATTTCAACTAGGAGCGATAAAGTGATTGGTGACAATTTAGAAACCGAGACAGATGATGTTGTTGAGTTGAAAGAAAAACCAGAGGGGGAGAAAGAAGAAAGTGAGAAGGAAATAGAAGAAAAGAATAAAGAGGAAGAATTAGTTGAAAATGAAAATGAAAAAAAAGCAAATGTTGATAATGGAGAGGAACAAGGAAATGAAGAGGTGTTTGAACACAATGTGGAGAAATTATTTAGTGAGGAAGGAACTTGTATGAATAGTCCTTATAAAATAAAGCTTCCTGACCCACCTGCTCCTACCAAGAAAATAGTCATTGAGGAGAAAGTCATTGAAGAAAATGAAAAATTAGAGAAAGTTGTTGTTGAGGTGAAAGATCAGGATGAGGGAGAAGAAAAAGAGAAATTAGTTGAAAAAGAAGAAGAAAATAACCAAGAGAGGGTTAAAGTTAACAAGGCCGAAATTGATGAAGTCGTAGAATCCTTTCGTGCCTTGTTCAATCAAAATCAGCTCGGGAGGACATGGACTCCACATCATCTCTACTTCAAATTCATGGAGTTCCTTCCGAACAAATTGAAGACTATGGATGATGTTCTTTCCGTTTCGTTTTGGCCACCCTAACATATCAGGCGTCGAGCTACCGACGTTAACCAAGCGCTTATTGGGAGGCAACCCAATTTTCTATCTTTACTATTTAAATTCTGCAAATTATAATTTTACTGCACTTAGGCATATTTTGAAAGGTTTTAAAAGATCCAAAAATTGGAACCATTACTTCTGGTGTGAAAGTTCTATTTTTTTTTGTCATGTGTGTTGCATTTGCTAAGCTAAATTTCCATGGCTAAGTGAATTGTGCAATTCTGAATTTTTAAAGCAGCAACATTCATAGCTTCCACATTAGAACATTAAACCACCTATCCCTTTATCTCATTTTCTGATTTCATTGATATTGAAGGCATTGTGAAGTTTTGTTGCTTATCTAGGAAACACCATGTTTATGAATTTGAGGTTGCTGCCTTTAAGCAGATTTTGAAAGTGTATTATGCTTCAACTGGTCTTTGTTGATTGTGGAAATATGCACTTATGACAGGGTTACTTTCACTAAGCTGGAATGTTGATTTGGTTGCTTTAACTTGTGCTATTTTAAAGTTGAATTTGACAAATTTCTTTTGTGCTATGTCTTGACTTTCATGAGTTATTTTAAAGGCATGGATACAAAACTCTTAATCTTGAACTGACATTAGAATCATGTGACAACTGTGTTTCATTGTTGCTTATTTGAACATCATGTTTGCAATTCCTAAAAGACATGAACTGTTAAATCTTAACTTAGTGGTCATCACTTGTTGTCTTACCATTATTGCTTGTTGAAGTTCATGACTTTACTTTCAGTAAGCTCATAATTGCAAATCTTTCTAAGCTTAAGGGATGTGGAAGGTAAGTGTGTAAAGAAAGTGCCCTGTATACCACTTGTTGACTTCTTAAAAACTGTTATAGAAACATAGAATGCAGTATGTGCAAATTCTTTTTCACCCATTCTGTCTGTAAATTTCGCTAAGCGAAATTCCTGTGGCTTAGCGAAAGTACCAGTTTCTGAATCTATTCTGCTGTGTTCTTGAGAGACATGTGTGTGGTGTTATTTGCTATATTAACATTTGTTTCAGAGATGGCACCAAAGAGGCATTTGATACCTGATTAGGAATGGCCTATGGAAAGGCCATTTTACTTGGAGGAGGTGAGACAGGCTGTTGTTGGTACCAAAGAAGTGGAGAAGATCAAGACAACTGACAAGAGAAAGATTGACTGAAAGCTCTCCAAAACTCTGTGAACTTTATTTTAATAGCTTTCGGTCAAATTTATGTTTTTTTTTGTGAATATCTTAATATATGTTTCTCTTGTGGTCTGAACATGTTTGATGGTTAAAAAAATGGTTCAATTTTTTGATTTTTGAATATCATGTGCATATGAATTGAAAAGCTTAGGTTTGTGATTAATCAAATTCAAATGCATGATTAGAATAATTTTTTTCAAATTGCATTGTTTGAGGTCAAATTTTTGTGATTATCTTTGAATGATAGGATGAATTTGAACTAAGTAGCTTTATTCAATTTGATTTCATCCATTCCTTTTGAACATGATTAATTGATTATGAATCACTTAGACCTAGCCGGGTGAGATTGTGTGAACCTTCCATTGTATATATATTTGAGAGCCGACAATTGTGTTTAACTCTGTTGATTTTAACTGAATCTTGCTATTACTTGATGTGTTTGAAGTCATGGAAATGATCAAGGCCATGTTTCTATTTGAGTGCAACTACTTAAGCCAAAATAACCTACCTTGTGAGTTAGTGTGATCCTTTGCTACCCCCCTTAAGCCAAAAAATTTGAAATTTTGTTTGATTTTGAACCCTTGAATCACAATAAAGAAAAACAATGACTTAACCCTTGTCTTAGGATGATTGAGCATTGAGTTTAAGTAGGGTTGAAAACAAGTTGGGGAGAAAGAGGTTATTTGTAAAAAAAAAAGAAAAAAGAAGTTGAAAAATATGAGGTGTTGAAGATGGTGATTGAAAAAGAAAAAGAAAAATATTGAAAGTCATTTGACACACAAATGAAAATCAAATAAAATGTGTTACAAAAAGAAATGAAAAGAAATTGTGTCAAAAGAATCACCAAAAGTAAAGAATGGGAAAAGTGAAAGCGGATGAATAGCTTATGTAATGTGATGAAAATTCTCAAGAATTATGCTCTCTTATCCTTAAGGCTTTTTGAATCCAAAGAAAAACAATGATTTCTTGTAGCCTAGCCCCATTACAATCTTACGAAAGACCTTAGTGATCCATGATTGATAACATGTTTTGTGATTATGTTGAGATGCATGTTTAAATTGATTTGTTGCGAACACATTGTTTGGATTGAGAGAAACACTACACCCTTGAGTTGAAACACTTGTGAGAATTGTGATTCTAGTTGATTGTCTTGTTGATTTGGAAAGTTTGAAATCTTACTTGAATTTTGAAACTATTTCACATTCATGCTTTGATTCTTTGATGATTATGAATGATTGATTTTGAACTTGCAATGCATTGAATTATGCCAACTTGAAATGATTTAAATCCAAAGTTTTTGATTGATCATAAATCTTGATTGAATCATGCACCAATGAGGTTTGAACCATATTTTGAGACTTTTGTTTGAGGACAAACAAAGTTCTAAGTTGGGGAGAGTTGATAAGTGCTAAATTTCAGTGATTTTACCTATACATTTTAAGCACTTATTGACTTATTTTATAAGTCATTTGATGTAAAACCTCCAACTATTTGTAAATATTAGTCTTTACTAGCAAATTAGTATTTTAGCTATTTTCACTTATTAACTTAAATATATTGATATATCTCCTGATGTATAATAGATACTATATTTTATTATATTAGTTATATTTATATAACAGGTTTTAAAAAGAAAAAGAAAGAAGACACAAGTGGCTTAGCTAGAGACCAAGAGCAAGAGGCGGTTAACTAAGTCAAGTGGCACAAATTCTTAATGACAAAGAAAGTAAGAAAAGAAAATGGGTAACAACATAGCAGTCAAGTGGCAGCATAGCAGTCAAGTGGCACCACTTTATGAACCTTATGTTTCTTAAACCAAGTGACAAGGCACGGTACTATACTTAAGTGTGAAGTTTTGAAGGCTTATAAAAGGGCAACACATCGGCCATCCAATTCATTCTCACACACACACCAGAGAACAACACGCCCAACATTAGAAGAAACAGGGGAGGAGAGCTTAGCGCGTAGCTTCAGGGAGTGAAGCTCGGAACGACGGAGGAAACTGCGGTGGATGCACACCAACTGTTTGAGAAATCAACCGGTGTTGTTATTTCATCTCTTTTCTTCTTATTTGTGTAAAACTATCATGGTAATGAGTAGTTAAAGACACTTTTGTTGGGATTAGGTGTAAATTACTCTACTAGTATGTGTTTCTATTGATATGGTTTTATATATGGTTTTAGTTGTCTCTCAATATTGATGTTATCTTTGTTTTCATTGTTTTAATCTTTGATTTGAATTGTTATAGACATATGCCTTTTGAATCTAAGAACTAGGATAATATCTATTGAACTCTAAATTCTAGACATAAATTTAGGTTTAATATTCACTTAGAGTATCGAATCTTAATGCTATTGTATTGATTGACGATCCGAGACATCGGAGGTTAATAGATGCAATAGATATCTCGGCGTTATCTGGACACGGAAACGTTCGACGAGCGATACGTGATAATATTGATAGATGACTAGAACCTGTGTAACTGATTAGGGGAATATGTATGAATGAGTGATTGAAATCTAATCCCAGCAATTTAATCTCTCTGTCAAATTAATCATCTTTACTATTTTTATGTATTCGCAACTTTCGTAATTAACCATCTTTGAAATCCTTTACTTGAAATTATATTAATTGTTGAACGGCATCGATATCGCATCAGTCCCTGTGGAGACGATAAAAACATACTTACTTTTGTACTTTCAACACTTCCGAAATGACATGTTCTTTTCGGAAGAAACTTTTTATGTTGAGTGGTTGATCGATAAGGTGAAACTTTCATCTTGAAAATGGTTCTTAGGTAAAAACTCTGACTCCCTCTGTTCCTTACGAAGATGGGTACCATAGTACCCTACTCATCATTATCCCTAGGCCAGTAGAGAAAGGGAATTGTGTGCCCCTTAAACAATTTTGATTCCTTTAAACACGTGGTCAAATACCCGATTTTTGTCTCTTGTGTATGAAGTAAATTCAGTTGAAAATTGATAACTCACCTCGAATATTCCACATCCTGACAGAGATTAGTCACCATTAATTAATAGTAAAAACTTCGTATAATTCAAAATTGGCTTAAATGCAGTTTTACCCCTCCTGTTTTGAAAAATGCGGAATTTTACCCCCCCTATTTTAAAATGCGGAATTTTACCCCCCCTATTTTATAATTTGTTGGATTTTGCCCCTTACCAAAATTTTGCACAAAATCTGCTTCTGAGCCTCAAGTTCAAAGCTTCTCACAGAACTCAATTTGGATCAATAATTCACTAAACTGGTACCGAAACGACCGAAATCGAGTTAGTTTTCCACAGAATCAAACTCCACTAAATTTGGAGTTACAGAGAGAGATTAATTACCTTTTTAGTGAAGGTCTGTTCAAATTAATTATCGTATGAAACTACTACTGGTATTTTTGTCATGCCTCTCACCCTGTAGCTCATTTTTTAATACTATTTACATGTATGGAAAGCTAACGAAATTACCCTTGTTGTCATTTCAATTTCGTCGAATTTGGAATTACGATGCGTTCGGTAGACGATGTTGAATTTGAAGATCACAAATAGATTTCTGCATAATTAGTAATTGGACAGACCTTCACTAAAACGGTAATTAATCTCTCTCTGTAACTCTAAATTTAGTGGGGTTTGATTCTGTGGAAAGATAACTCGATTATGGTCGTTTCGGTATCATTTTTGTGAATTATTGATCCAAATTGAGTTCTGTGCGGAGCTTTGAACTTGAGGCTCAGAAGCAGATTTTGTGCAGAATTTTGGTGGGGGGCAAAATCCAACAAATTATAAAATAGGGGGGGTAAAATTCTGCATTTTAAAATAGGGGGGTAAAATTCCGCATTTTTCAAAACATGAGAGGTAAAACTGCATTTAAACTTTCAAAATTAAAAAGGAAATTGAAATCCATATCAACATATAATCAAACAAAACCTAATAAGATGGAAATACTTTCTAATAATATACTCAAAAATTTTCCGGTGTTAAAAACCCTCCACAGAAAATAAGGTCGCAAAAAGCCTCAAAAGCTCTAACACACCAAAACTTTTTTATTTTTTTAAAAATTGTTTTTCCATTAAAAAATTACTTTTCAAATTATTTTCAGATAATGACTTGCTTCCCACCTACTGCTGCTTGCTATACACACTCATTGCTATTTGGAAATTGTGAGTATTTGTTGGAAAGTGAATTGTTCTTTGTTATCATACTTGAAATTCATTGAATTTATATTATTCTATACGAATCTGTTTTAAAATTCTGTTTTGGTGTAGGTTTACTTGTTTTATCCAAATTTTCTCTTGCTGCAATTCTACAAATACTGCAGGTATAGTAGTTAAATTGGATCAGTTTTAAAAATTCTACAGTTCTTATTTTGACTGAGTTATTCAATCAAATTTATGCAATTTTGTTTTGAGTGAATTGAGTTATGTATGCAGTTTTGATTACTTTGCCTCAAATTATGAGATAGGAAGATCAAAGAAAGGAAGCTGCAATTGTGCAATTATTGCTGCCCAAATTGGTATAATTTTTATTATTAAGTTAACATTAATTGGCTATTTTAACAATTATGTATGATATATTTGATTTTAGGAGTTTAATAGTTGCATGTGTATTTTATTTATTACAGAAGGTGGAGGTAGATTGTTGGTGAACTTGATGAGGCAAATCAAAGGACTATTTGTGCCTTTGTGGATTGCATTGAGCATGGTGGATTACTAGATGTTTGTCTTTTTCAATTAAGAATTTGTAACTTATTAGTAATTACTCTTGATGTGGGTGTAACTAAAGTCCCCTAGACTGTGTGATCAAGCCCAAGCAGGTGTCCACATCCTCTTTCTATGAAGGATTGTTATTAATCATGTACAATTACTAATGATTATGACATTATGTAATCCTTTATTATTATTATTATTATTATTATTATTATTATTATTATTACTATTATTATTATTATTATTATTATTATTATTATTATTATTATTATTATGTTTTTAAGTGGCTTAATTAATAAAATAGTCACTTAAAGATATTTTTTGTTTCACATTGGTCCCTTAAAGAAAAAAAGGTCCGAATAGGTCCCTTAAAGAAAAAAAGGTCTGAATAGGTCCCTTAAAGACATCTCTGTTAATCAGTTTGGTCCTTTCCGTCCATTTTTTCGAGGACCAAACTGATTAACGGATATGTCTTTAAGGGACCAAACTGATTAACAGAGATGTCTTTAAGGGACCTGTTTGAACATTTTTTTCTTTAAGGGACCTATTCGGTCTTTTTTTTCTTTAAGGGACCAATGTGAAACCAAAAATATCTTTAAGGGACCATTTTACTAATTAAGTCTTTTTAAGTTTAATCTGTTTGTTATGATAGTTTATAAAATTTGACATGATTAGAATTTTTTTATAGGTTTCGGCTCAACCCATTTTTAAATTTGACAGGATTGTTTTTTTTTTTATGTGACCCAAAACCGAGTTAACCCATTCGGTTAACCCGCAAACCGTATAAACTGAAACCCGGTAAAACCGAGCATACAGTTGGGCGGAATTGGGCCTAATAATTGTATGTTCGGTTTCATGTCACCCGACTTTTTTGGACCCGAAACCGACCGAACCCAGCCAATGCTCAGCCCTAATAGCGCAGCACACAGCAGCAAAACACCATTTTCCATTTCGCATTGCGCATGGCGCAAGAACCACTGTGCATGGCGCAGCTCTCTGTTTTTCATCCCCTGTTTTTCTGCTTCTTCCATTTTAAAGGCAATTCCAACAGAAGGCATAAAACATTCGGGTCCTAAAACCCGCTCGCTTCCTGCTTCGGTTTCTGTAACCCGAAGTTAGCCTATATAGAAAGTAACCCATCATATCTTTCATCACTTCCAGTACTTCATCACCACACTACCAAAAGTGATCCACAAATCAAATCTGTTTTTCCCTCAATTCATGGCTTGAAATCAAGATTGGAACGTATGCTAAGGGTTGGAAAGCGATTTAAAGCTCAATATTACGGTAATCTTTCGTTTAATTTCGGTTATTTCCTTGTCATAGGTGCTAGTTTTCGTAGGTTTTCTGACACCTACGAAAGATCTGTCGAAGCCATCCTTGCTAGCCTTGTCCGTCCGGAAGATCCAAACTATGTTCTCATTTGATGTGTTATAACTATTTGATTCTGATGTGATACTTAGTTTTCGTTTATCGTGTTTAGTTTGTCTAAGTTTGTTTCAATGTTAGTTTTTTATGCATGCCGAAATCTTCTAATTAATATATGTGTTTGTGGATAAGAATTAAAAATAAGTGTCAAAACATATCGATTTAATGAAACAATTTTAATAAATTTTAAGTCAAAATCATATCTCTTTCAATAAACGTAGGAACGCAAAAATCGGTTCACATAAACCGAAATCCTTTATTCGGGTAGTAAAACCCGAAACAATTGAACGTTTGATTATTTCGGTTAGTATAACCCAAAATAATTCAGGTAAAAATCAGGCAAGTCAGACACTGACTTGCAGCACCACCTCATCACATTTGAGGTCCAAACCTGTTTATTTTTGTTTTTGTGCACATTTGAAATATGTCATAACACAATTGAGTATTTTATATATGTCAGAACATGAACATTAAGATTGAATCTAAAAGCATTTTAGCGAATAACAAAAATGTAACAACCGGTAACAAATTACGAATTGAAAGATACTAAAATACGTAGTCAAATACATCATATTGTCATAATCAAATTACATCAAAATGCTATACAAACGTCAAAGTTACTAAACATCCACATCAAGATCAAAGTTACAAAATTATCAAAGTCTACCCCGAGTGTTGTAGCGTGTCCCCCACCCCCGCTTAATTCCCTTATACGCAAGTATCCGATTAAGCACATTGAGAATCTGCCGTAAAGTACCATGAATAGGAGTTCCTTCCACCGCCTCACCTTCGCGAAGTGCCCTTTCGACCTCAACCTTGATAGTCCGGCAAACGTACATTAGATTAGGGTCATTCTTGCTTCCGCCGCCTCTATTAACACCTCTAAATTAGGTGGCCTTGGTGGTGATCCAGGAGCTTGTACGGATCGCATTATTGGATGCGACACTCTATAGAACCATGACATATATCCAGGTTCAGTGTCCCGAAGGCTAGCAACAGGCTGACCCCTCATCTCTTCATCAAATATCCTCAATTCCAACTCTTCCATAAACACACAATCTATCTCACACAAGTTCATTCCCGACGTTGCAGACGTATTCGGGTATATTGGAATGCATTGCACATGTTGAAATTGCCTCAGCACACATTCCGGCAAATGCTTGCATTTCAATTTACCACACCTTAACCATCCAGAAAACCAACATGCATTTATCAAAGATCGCACTTGTCGGTGGGCATCATACGGACTGAACACACAATCGTAAGTTTGAATGTTATCCAAACTGCTTCTATATACAACTGCATCCTTATGTCCTTGCCCAGGAACAACCTTTGCATTTAGTGGCATGTTCTCTGCATAATTAGGAGCGTCCACCCACACACTAAGTCTCGGAAAGTGCGCAATTATCCATCCCTGAAAGTATGACAAACAAGCTTCATTATAGGCAAACATACTTATGTAATATATGTCTATGTGACAAATTAGACAAATACAAATAATATCTTATATAAAACAATTGAATAATTATGGTAAACACTCATATATTTTTACCTGAGGAAATGACATGTAGCCAGCCATCTGAGTCGTGCTCACCGCAGACCCGTGGTCCAGATAATGTTGCAGATGAACAAGAGCAGCAGCACCCCAATTCCATTCATGAACGCATGATAAATCATGAAAATACTGCAGATAAACAACATCCGCGTAATAATTGCTCTTGTTGTTGAATATGGTACAACAGACCAAGTGTAGCATAAAAGCCCTTACGCTCCTCTCCCTGTAGAGCTTAACCACATGCATCGGCTTATTTTCAGCAATCGCTTTTTCGGCAAAAGTCTGTTTTTCTTTATAAATAGTTTGCAGGAAGTTATCCTTCAAATGTACCTCGTTGGTGGCGGCGAATGTAAGGTCAATCTCTTCCCGGACAACTCCTAGATATGAACTAACCATGTCAGCCCCTTCTTCCCTTGACATCTTCGTATGGTTCAGAAACTTTCCTTGGATTGGAAGATGTAACAGACATTGGGGATCGTCCAATGTGATGCCCAGCTCACCTAATAGAAGGTGGAATGTACTTGTTTTTGGATGCCATATTTCAACAAATGCCCATATAACCTCATAGTCAAGTACGCTAAAATTGACACGGGTAAGCAGCTCCAATCCCGATGCTTCAAGTGGATCCCAAAACCACCTCTCACTACGAGGCAGTTTGTGGATATTTATAACCTTCTTCCTGCTAGCTTGGCAACGTAAATTCCTCTTTAAAACCTGAAAAATTCCAACAACACAAAACGTTGTAAAGTTAACATAATCACGATATTTAACACAATTAATACATTTAATAAAATATGAACATACCACTTGGTACCTCGTGATCATTTTCTGCTGCATCCCATATCAGAACCACCCTATGATTTTCGTATTGTGTTAATAAGGACATATCACTTGGTCCTCCTCCGTAACCCTCATTTGCTGCATCTCGTCGTGGTTACTGTGGTGGTTGTTGTGGTGGCTGTTGCGGTGTTTCAGGTTCGCCATACTCGACATCTTGATTTAGAAATTGATCCGCGTCAAAATCATCTTCAGCATCAGCCATCGGTGCTTGGCCTAAACGTGACCGTGATCCTGTATGCGAACCACCCGCCTCAGCATCATGTGTTTGTTGCGCCGGAGTTGGTCCTTGCTTACTACGACCTCGTTTGGCAGGGCGAATTGCATCAAACTTTTTACGAGCGGAAGCATTTACATTGCTTGCCTTTCCATGCCTACCTCTCCCAATATTTTCTTCCATATCTATCTAAACATAGAAAAATATTTTCACAATCAATACAATCTTATAATATATGATAAATTCAAACTATAATTCAATCAACATTTAATCCTAATACCTATGGAAATATTATTCGTATGGAAGCACATTTAATTTAACTTAGACATTTTGTCAAACACGTAGTGAGGTTGAAGTTTTCCTCAAAATTGCACAAGAGAGGTTGAAGGAGTAGTGTTGTTGGTGTTTAGAACAAAATACGTAACTTATATCAGAATTTGAACTTCTGTTTCTATATCAGTTAACTTCGGTTAACAAAACCCGAAGGTAAAGGCGAACGAGTTTTATTAACCGATTTTTTATAAACTTCGATTCGTATAACCTGAAACACCGTGCAGGGGCAAAAAAGTCAGTTAGGAGGGTGTAAAAGATTCGTGGGGGGCCTAAAGAGAAAACATCATCCCTTGGCAATCAGAAAAAATTATTTGATTTAAATTTTGAAGAGGCCCATAAAAAGTATTTTTATCCTGAGCCCAAACCATACGAGGCGGCCATCATAATCATTCACTGAAGACAAAACAAATAAACCCATTTTTACAATTACAATTTAAAACTCTAATTCAACAAAATCAAGCAGCTCCATCAAAACCACAAAGCTGGAATCGCACCGTTGCCTCTCAGAAACAAATTGGAGTCTCACCGACCTCTACTCGCCGGAAAATCTAACCGGAGTTAATCGTCGATCGCCAGAAACAGTGAGAAACTTTTACAACTTTTCCTTTTCTAATTTTTGTTTTTACGACTTCAATCAATGTTCAAAATCATGAAAAACTTAGAAATGATAGATGGAACCGCTGTAATTTTTGTTGTAATAACTGTTCATACTTTATGCTATAAGATTGATGTTACTGTTATGCATATATATGAATCATGAACAATTAATTTTATGAAAATATCAATTAATTTGATATTTTATGAAAATATCAAATTGTTACAAATTTCATGAACAATTGGATGATACCTAGGAATTATGTAATAAGGGTCTGTTTGGATTGTCTTATTTGAGCTTATCTACTAGTATAAGTTTTCTGAGCCTGTTTGGAAGAACTTGTAAAAAACAACTTATGACAATTTTCATAAGTTTGTTTCAGCTTATTTTTATAAGTTCTCTGGTATAGCTTATGGAAACAGCTCATAGTACATATAAAGACAAATTATCTTCATTTTATCTTTTGCGATAAAAATAACCTATATAATCTTATACATGAGAGTTTATCATAATAAGCACTTGTGTTATTGAAATAAAATATTGGTTTAGGTATGAGGTTTGTATTTATGTATGTAAATCTTATGCATGATTTTACATCCTGATGCATAATTATGTTTTTTAATTTGATTTTTATTTTTTTTGCTTCTTTATACTTTCTGACAGTGGAATAATTAATACTATTTTCTGTTCTATACCATGTCAGGTATATTAGGGATGGCACAAGATGCTGGTATGTTCACGGTTCACCAAACAATTGGCAGTGTTTTGTGTTGCAAATGTGGGATACGAATGCAACCAAATGCAGCCAATATGTGTGTGAAGTGTTTGCGCTCAGAAGTTGATATTACTGAAGGGTTACTGAAGCGTCTGGTGCTTGTTCATTGCCCCGAGTGTGAAAGTTACTTGCAGCCACCGAGAACTTGGGTCAAACTACAGTTAGAATCAAAGGAGCTGCTGACATTTTGCTTGAAAAAATTGCAGAAGAATATGAATATCAATAAAGTAAAGTTGGTAAATGCTGAATTTATTTGGACCGAGCCCCATTCCAAGAGGGTGAAAGTCAAAGTAAGTGTTCAGAAGGAGGTTTATAACGGTGCAATTCTCGAACAGTCTTACCTTGTTGAGTATGTTCAACAGGATCACATGTGTGAATCTTGTTCCAGGGTTGCGGCCAACCCTGATCAGTGGGTTGCTGCTGTACAACTCAGGCAGCATGTCTCTCATAGGCGTACTTTCTATTATTTGGAGCAGCTAATTCTGAGGCATGGTGCCGCTGCTCGTGCTGTCAGAATCAAACAGATGGATCATGGTATTGACTTCTATTTCTCTAATCGTAGTCATGGTAACAAGTTTGTTGAATTTATAGGGAAAGTAGCTCCTGTAAAGAGTCGCAGTGATAAGCAACTTGTTTCTCATGATTCAAAGAGTAATAACTACAATTATAAATACACATTTTCCGTTGAAATCAGCCCCATTTGTCGTGAGGATTTAATCTGTTTGCCTCCTAAAGCTGCTGCAATTTTGGGAAATATTGGTCCTATTGTGGTTTGCACCAAGGTTACTAACAGCATTGCTTTGCTTGATCCACTTACCTTGAAGTTCGGTTTCTTAGATGCTGAGCAGTATTGGAGGACATCCTTCAAGTCTTTACTTACCAGCAGACAGTTAGTGGAATATATAGTGTTTGATATTGAACCTGTTTCATCTGAGATTACTGTCGGTGGCACGAAATATGTTTTAGCTGATGCTCAAGTGGCTCGTGTGTCTGATTTTGGAAGTAATGACACACAGTTTTCTATCAGAACTCATTTGGGCCATCTTTTAAAGCCTGGTGACCATGCTCTTGGTTATGACTTGTATGGTGCTAACACCAATGACATGGAATTGGACAGGTACAAAGGATATATTCCTGAAGTGGTTTTAATAAAGAAGAGTTATGAAGAGAAACGCCAGAAGAAACGCGCGAAGGCTCGTTCATGGAAGCTTAAATCACTTAACATGGAGGTTGATGATAAGATTAAAGTTGATGAAGATAAGAGGGACGCAGAATATGAACATTTCTTAAAAGATCTAGAAGAAAACCCTGAACTGCGATTCAACATATCATTATACCAAAATAAAGACTATCAGCCATCAGAGGTGGCATCTGTAACTGAGGATGATGGTGAACCGATACCTTCTGTTCCAGATGATGAGTTGCTGGCTGCTAATTTGCTGGCTGCTGAGTTTGACGATCTTGATCTGATTGAGGATGGTGATGGGGAGGATAACATGGTAGAATAAGCAAAAGTCACTTCTATCCTAAAATAGAAATTTATATGTTGAATCTCAGTTTTGTTGATGTCATGGGTACTCCTTTTTCGTTTGTGCTGTTTTAATTTTCAATCTGTGTTTTTATTTACTGCAAGAATGATAGAATGGTTGTTTTTCAGATATAGTAATAATTCATATAATTATTTTATTGTGCTAGCTGTTGACGCTTTTATCAATCTTCCACTAATTCTAAGGTGTTCTTGTTTTGTAGTATTTTAGTTTTGAGTAATTTATGCTTTTGTTTCTTAAATTAAAACAAAAAAAAAAAAAAAAACCATTGTTTTCATGGAATGGACTGGAGGATTACCTTGATAATGCTTAGCCTGAAGGTTAATCGATTAATCTTTGTGCTACCATTTTTGGCATGCAGTTTATAATTCAATCTTTGCTGTCTGCATCTTAGTCTCGTTTATAATTCAGTTTGTAAAATTTTCATTACATGGCAAAAAATAGATAGTAAGATGCAGAGAAAAGAGATAAAACCAAATTAATGGTGATGCATCAGTTGTGTTGAAGTTGGTGTATGACTTCTCTTGATACACCAATAATCTATCTTTAATGATCTGTTTAGGAACAGTCCAATCATCATCTAGCTTTTTCAAATGAATATATAGACGATGCACAGATTGTGTCAAACTTTGGGCAAATGAAACCATATTTATTAGGATGGATTTCTCAGTCTCTTCGAGTTTCAGTTCCTACATACTGAGTGCAATTGTTAGACATTCACATAATAATATTCATAATAATGGAATTTTTTAACTCATCAATGCTTTGCTTAAAGCTCAACAATTTGTAGCAAGATTAAGGCCACGTTCATTTTGTTTTGTTGAATTTTCAGAGACTTCTTGAGAAAGTGATATTTGTTGTATACTTGTATGATCCTGAAACTGCTATGTGAGTGATACTGATGAACATCCATTACATATACTATATATTGTCCCTATTTATAATAAATTTTATTTTAAATTAGTAGATATAATAGTTATTCTTTTTTCTAAATATACCCCTAGTTAATATTGATATATAGTATAAACAACTTTTCCACACTTAAGGAGTCTAGTCACTAGACTTCTTTACTACAAAAAAAAAAACCTACACTATTTACATCTAGTTAATATTGCTCCTACCACTTGGGTTGGTCTGGTGATATTGGCTTGAGACTTGGGAGTATGCTCCTCCTTGAGGTCTCGGGTTCAATTCTTTCTGGTGTTAATTTTGATGAGCTAATTTAGTTTTTTCAAAAAAAAATATTGCTCTTGCCACATGACTTTTGGTAGTAGCTTAATGAGTAGGGCCTATCTTATCCACAAACAACTGAATTATTGATGATAAAAATATGTATGGTTGCTAGCTTTTCCAAAATCTCAGTACTGATAAAATGGCCAAGAATGATACGGTGCGTTTTGGCATCTTAGGCTGCGCCAACATAGCTAGAAAAGTAGCAAGAGCCATTTCTCTTTCTCCCAATGCCACCGTCTACGCCATTGCAAGCCGTTCCATACAGAAGGCGGAGAAATTTGCCACTGAAAACAGTTTACCGGCGAGTGTGAGGATCTATGGTAGCTACGATGAGGTTGTGGAGGATTCAGGTGTGGATGCAGTGTACATTCCTCTCCCCACCAGTCTGCACGTGCAGTGGGCGGTTACTGCTGCGAGTAAGAAGAAGCACATTCTGGTTGAGAAACCGGCCGCTCTTGATGTGGCGGAGCTTGATCGGATCTTAGAAGCATGTGAGTTAAATGGTGTGCAGTTTATGGATGGTTCTATGTGGTTGCATCACCCTAGGACTGCTCATATGGAACACTTGCTCTCTCTTTCTAATTCCACTGGTATTGGACCCGTTCATTTTGTAAGTGGAACACTCTTTCATTTTTAATTTTCTATTCCAATTGACATAGTTTTCACAAAAAAAAAATTAAAAATTAAAAAATTAATCGACTTATGTCATTTTTTTAGTAGTAGTATATTCACCAGGTATATCTTAATCCTCTTCTGTTCAACTGATTAGTCTATATAATTCAACACATATAATACTTAATTTACATCAACAACAAAAAATACTAGGTAAATTACACGAGTGAAATACAAACGGCAACAAGCTGCGCTGGTATCATTTATCATTTGAAAAACAATATTTAGGTAAATTTGAATATAAAACTGAGTAGTATTAGTATAGAAGAATAATTTATAACTTGATATTTATTCGTGTGCTAGATTCAATTTATATCTATATTTATGAATTTTCCTTTGCATAATGTGCTGTGTTTTGAAGATTCATAGCACATCAACAATGCCAACAACACAAGAGTTCTTGGAGAATAACATTAGAGTAAAGCCAGAGTTGGATGCTCTTGGTGCACTTGGTGACTTAGCATGGTACTGCATTGGTGCATCCTTATGGGCAAAGGGCTACAAACTGCCAACCACCGTCACTGCGCTTCCCGACGTCACCCGAAATGCGGCTGGAGTCATATTGTCAATCACAGCTTCTTTGCAATGGGACCAACCAAATCAAACAGTTGCAAATATTCATTGCTCATTTCTTTCTCACACGTCGATGGATTTAGCAATATGTGGTTCCAATGGTTCTATGCATCTTAGGGACTTCATAATTCCATATAATGAGACTAGTGCAAAATTTGACTTCACATTTGGTGCAAAATTTGTTGATCTTCATATTGGATGGAATGTGAGACCAGAGGAAGTTCATGTGGCTAATAAGCTCCCACAAGAAGCTTTGATGGTACAAGAGTTTGCTAGGCTTGTTGCAAGTATTAGAGATTGTGGGTCTCATCCTTCTATCAAATGGCCTGAAATTAGTCGAAAAACTCAAGTGGTAGTTGATGCTGTGAAGAAGTCTTTAGAGCTTGGCTGCAAACCTGTTGCCTTGTAGCTAGGTAGCTGCAAAATCATTGCACAATTTATAGATATGTATCTAGATAAAAATTGATGAAATATACAAAGTGTATGTTTGGATTCGTAGTGCATTTGACAAAATCATAACACGGTGACGCTGTGATTTTGTTGAAACTCCAAGGCGTAAGTTATGGCAAAACCAAATGAGTCGCCGCGATTTTGCCAAATTTACGGTGATGAGAGTATTGGATGAAAAATCAGGATGAGTTAATGTGATTCTGTCAAATTCACGGTCAATATATATTATGTGTACAAAACAACAATAGATAACTATTACAAAATAACTTGCAAACAACAATTATCTTCGGTGGTCGATAAGTTGCACGGTTTCTAAATCTTAGTAAAGTAACAAACACAAGCCCTGTTTGTAGCAGGACTTATGTACTGGTATGGTATATACATACATGATACATTGGTACTAGAACTAGAATGATGATACAAATGGCAATAATAATTCTCGTTGTTGAGGATTCAACGACAGTAAGATCGTCTCAAACACACTAGGAGGAATGTTCTGACCAAACTGTCTCAGCAAATTATTAATATGGTTGATTGTTTGTGTTGTAGCCAATTTGTCACCCTTCTCAATAACCTGAAAATATGTAAAAATTCTAGCAGTTACAAAGTAGCACATAAAGTTACCAATATTCATTAAAATTTTCAAAGATAAGCTCAACTCAATAACATTAAAGCATCTCTAAATCAACAGAAAAATGAGATGGTTGTTCTTTGCCCCTCCTGAATTGCTCACACTAGAAAACACGCTAACGGAAGATATCTTTCGGTAAAATTTACACTACCGGAGATATCTCATGGTAAGATTTACACTGCTGGGAGATATCTCCCGGTAGATGGAGGGGACACGGAGGGAATTCTGATCAATTTATGTGGGGCGAAGAGCAACCATTGAAAATGATATAATTCCGACAAATAGGCCTATGGATGTGGATAACTTACTTCAAGAAACACTGTTATAATCTTAACAAGGTTTTGATTTCCAGGTCCTAAAAGATCCTTATCTAACCTGAAAAGCATAAATAAATCATTCCATTAATACAGCTGCATGTTATCCTGAAAAAACTTAATTATAATTCAAAAAGATTTTTTTAAACTTCCTTACCTTCCAACCATCAAACATAGTTGATCATGCATTATTTTGGCTTCAACCAAATCATCTTTAAGTGGCAAGAAACTTAACCAGACAGGAACAATCTGCAAGAATGAAATGCGTAAAAAAATTCCATCATTTTGTAGCTGTTGTCACCAATCGAAATATGGTTAAGATTATAAATTGCAGTCCGCAACAGAAATTGCAGCCGCATATCAAGGATTTTGAAGTCTCTGCATCAGTTACATTTATCTTCATTTTGGCGTACTATATAGAATATGCATAGGATCCATACACCAATACAGATTAGAAGGGAAATGTTACCAAAGAGCGATCGATGCTATCACGATGGCATTCACAAATTCTTCCTATAGCAGAAACTGCAACATCACATGCTTTTGCATTCTCTGAAATTGATCGACTGGGATCTTTCATTAAATTGCTGAGTTCCGACAATATCACTGAAAACCACAAAAAAATAATAAAAGATTTAGTTGTAAAATTATTATTGATAATTCAGTGGGAGAAAGAGATACAGAGAAAACAACATACTATTGATAAAAGGCTTGAAACTTGGTGATCCCAACTCGGCACAAATTCGAATTCCCCTTGCTGCCTCCTAAAAAAAGCCAAAATAAATAATTTAATTATTATATACAAAAATTGCATTAAGAATGAAATCAAGCGGTCAAAAAAGATATGAAGAAACAAACCTCTTTGATTTCAGAACTTCTGTCACTGCATGCTTCCAGTAAGATCAGAAGGTAATTTGCAAAATACCTACCGAACAATGAAAATTGAAAAATTAAATCAAATATAAACTTTAAATGTATTATCGAATACACGGTGATGGTACTACATTGCAGTTCATGGCCATAATTGTGGCTGCAGTATAACGGTTTTAAAAATCCCTGCAACGGCATCACAATTGGAATTGTCCGCATTTTAGCACAATATAAAGATTTGCAGCACAAACGCGATCTAAAACCATGATTGATTGTACAAGAGGAGAGAAGATGAAGATCAAAAAGGTTACTTGTGAACTACTTCATGACATCGTTGTGCAACTAAATTAAAAGTTGACAAAGCAATACTTCTTTGCTTAGCATTTCCTTTATCCTGAAAGCAAAAAGATGAAAAATATTATGAGGTAATGCACTCTGGTTCTTATTAGAAGAAAAAATTTGCTTTTTAAGTTCATAAATGTTTGATGTATTTAGTCCATATCATGAACCAGATACATCAAACATTCTATGAACCTAAAAAGCAAACTGAACGAAAAATCTTACAAAGAAAATGTAGGTATGACGAATTTCTGACCAGGTTAGTATATACTAAAATTATGTGGTATCTTTTCCATGGATATATATTGAAATCCAGCATATTATAAGAGAATAATTTTTACCTTAATCATTGATAACAATTTGTTCATTAAAGTATCCACATTCGGGAATAATGCTAGGCTATCTGGAAGAGTATTCTTTAGAAAGAATAACATTGCTGAGGCAACTTGTTCCTAGAAAAGAAACATAAGATTATTCAATTTCAAGACATGTTTGAAAATGTGTTAAAGAAAGACACACATGACACATGTTTATCATAACATTAATATTGTGTTTCCCTGGGATTGAAATGTAAAGAAACAAATAGGTGGGAATTGAAATACATAAGTAAAAATATCTAGATAATGTTTACAAGTTCAAATCAACGTTGTTAAACAGTGACCAATGTTTTAAATTCTGCATCCACAATTGCGGCAGCAGTATTGCTGATGCAGTAGCCTCTGAAACCACATCAGACGATTTCAATCGTGTTTGTTCAAATTTTCTCACAAAAACAATAAAATTTATAAACCTCAAATCCTAATTTACGTCAAATCTAATGAAAAAACTTACTTTTAACAATCTCTCAATCGTGTATTACAAGCACCTTTGAATTAGTACTTATGGAATAAACTAAAACTTTGCGATGAAGGGTAAAAAGTGTAGTGGCATAATGGTGTCATTTTATATAATTTGTGAAAATCTAAAATGATTTCACGCTTCAACTGCACGCTGTAGCAATCACAATGACCACAATCGCAACGACCGCAACCACTATAGCATCCGCGACCGCAACCGCAATTCATGGTTTTAAATTGTGGTAGCCACTGCAGCGCACTACAATTGCGGTGTGATTTTCAATCACATGTATGACTGCAACATACCCGTATCAAGAACCGCATCAGATGATTTCGAGCATATACGTTCAAAAGTTCCCGCCAAAAATTAATATTTCTGAACCTAAATCCCAAATTAGGTAAGATTTAATGAATAATTTCGATCACAAGTCACAACCCTTCTCCCTCTTTTTATTATAAAATCCACTATTTGACTAAAAATGTTAAAAGTTCACAAAGTAAACAAAACAAATCTGTTGGAGGTGAAGAAACTATTTATGGATTATGGAAGTTCTATTGATTAAAGGAAAAAACAGGATGTGTATGTTATCAGTCAGTTAACATCTACTATACCTTCACTTTATTGTCCTGATCACTACCAAGTGCAATGGTAAAAGCATGCACAAACCTATGATGATAAAGAATTTGAGCAGCTTGGACAAAGTTTATAGGCATCTCCATCAAAGTAAAAGCTGCCAACCGAACTTGAACATGGGAGTCTTGGAATAGCTTCAAAATTTTGGTTACTATTTCACCTAGAAAATTTTCCATCAATACCTGCACAAATGTATGTAATATAGTCAATATTCCAAAGAATCAACATACAATTCAATTCATCCCTCGATATAGGACTACACACATTTCAAATTCGAAACTGCATCATAGGAAGCGACCGCAATTTAATTTGGTAGTTTCCATAACGCTCTATAAGCTATAGCGACGCAATAGCGATATAGTGTAGCTGAATTTGAATAAATCATTATTGTTCAACAATACATTATTCAGTACAAAATATTGTCAAATAGCTCTATTGCGTGACAGAATTTGAACAAACTGCTATTTTTTGTAATCCGTGATTCTCACAATATTGATTGCATTTATAAATTAGGGAAAAATGTGAATTGCAGCGTCTCAACATAGTGGATGCAATGGCAGGATCTGACCTCGATTAGTGATAATCTACACAAATTTTTTCATAACTTCCTCTTTTTCTATAAATTTATAATGTATTTTAAAGGGATATATGTGGTTTTTAAGATAAGTAATAATAATAATAATAATATTTGATCGAAATCAAGACATTTTTCATAATAATATTTTGATGCAAATAAAATATAAATTCACACTATAACGATAGTAATATGAATTACAATTGTCACAGCCGCCACAAAGTGGATATGCGATAACTTAAAAACAAAGAACAAAAATATTGAATCGAGTATGTTTGGATGAAGGATTTTGAAAGAGAAATTTGCCTTTCTTATTTAAACTAAGCAGTCTATCAAATATTTTTTAAAAATCAAGTATGATGAAATGTTATATGATCATCTATAAGACTATAATATTATTATTTTATGTTGGCGAAGGCATAGGTCACCCTTAAAAAATTGTGGTATAAATCCAACAACTAATGAGAATTAGTCATATAAGTAAATTTACAAGTGGTGGTATACCTATAAACAAACTTTTACCCCGCTTACAAATTTGCTTATAAGACTAATATGGTTGTTGGGTATAAACTAACCATAATTCTTTAAGCATAACTTAAGAAAACCGGAAAAACCCTTCTAGGGTTTGTAAAAATTAAAACATACATAAAATATAAACTTACTTCTCTAAAACCCTACATCTAAATATATACCCTAACTAATGCTAGTGCAAGAACTATGCATAAAATTATGTCCTACGTCTTGGTGCAAGAACTACTAGCAAGTACACTATCAATATCACATGCATGATAATAACAAGAGATTATAGTTAAAATGAAGTCACCATTTCATCAGAGATCTCTTTAGCAATCACAGTAAGCAATGTAATCCCTGCATGTCTCATTTTCCAATCTGCTGAATCCAAGTAATGTTTCATCAACAATTCATAACAAACATCCACAACTTTTCTCTCTTCAAATGAAACACAAAGTTTCTTCAAACACTTTATTCCAAATTCATACACATCATCATCATCATCAACAACCTTTTCATTCTCACCATCTGTAACACCTTTTCCTTTCTCTTCTTTATCGAATTTATCTTCAACCGACAAAACCAACGTCTTCACCGGAACAATAAATAACCTAACAACCGTCTCATAGGGCAAATTCATCATCATCTGATCACATTCCTTCAACTCCGTCATCGCCATAACCAATTCAAAAGCCAACCGACGTGTTTCATCGCTAACACCATTATTCTCGGCGATCTGAAGAGAATCAAGAACCATATCACTCATATAAGGCTTCAACAAACCAGGTTCAGCAGAAACAAGCTTAATCAATTCACCAAACGCGGTTTTGAAATAGCTTTTTTCGTAACCATGCAACAATGAAAACACAGCAACCATCATCGCTCTTAAAAGTTCGTGAAAAAGCGAAGGTTCAGAAAAAAATTGAATCAAATTCACAACTGCACCAAACGACGCAACTTGAACGTTAGGGTTTGTTGAATTCGCAAGTGAAGATAAAAACGATGAATGAAGAACTTTAACGGCGTCGTTTAGATATTTTGATAAATTTAAACGGCAATCTTGTGAAAGTGAAGCGAAGACTAAAAGAGAAAATTCTAGAAGCTTCTCGTCGTTAGAATTAACGGAAGAGAAAAGAAAATCGAGAATTTCTTTCCAATGTTGATGATGATTTTGATTTTGATAAATAACGGAAATCGTTTGTGAGAGAATTAGTGACGCAAGTCGAAGGACTTGAATTGAAGTTTCTGACGTAAGATATTTTATGAAATGGGCCTGGAGACGAGATTGGGCCTGAGGGCGAAGTTTGGGCCAGAGATGGGCCGGGTTGATGAAATTAAGAGCGCGTGCGGCGTTTGTGCGCGTGGGGATTTGTGGGGAAGAAGTTAGAAGGTAAAAAAGTTTGATCATGAGAAGATCAGGGTGATGGTGTTTACAACATTGGAGAAATGTGAGTGATTTAGATCGGTTTTGATTTTGGTGATGTTGATTGTTATTGTTGTAGAGGTTTGTGAAGAGAGTTTCCATGGCGGTGTCATCGTTGGAACTTAGGACTTTGAATGTTTCGGATTGTAATTCCAGTGGGAATTCAGATTCCATTTTGATGGGATTAAGGTTTTGGGTTTGTTCTCGTTTGTTTGTTGTACTTTTGTGGTAATGTTGTAACGAAATATGGCGGCTGTGATGAATGAAGAATGATAACAAATAACAATGTTGGAAGTTAAGTAGTATTTAATTTATTCATTTTGATGCTAAAAGTGCGTTGCTTTCAGATCGCTATACAACTCTCAATGAAAATCTTGTTCACATAAATGAAATTTATATTTTTGACTAATTTAAATAAATGAAATTTATAAACATCCTTTTCAGATTATCTTAATCTTAATACTATTATTTTACGGTCTTATTAATTTGTGTTTTAAAGACATACGAGTATTTTTTTTTGAAGACATATATGTTAAAGAATTTAAAATAAAAATTTGTATTAAAAAAGTAATATTATAACTTTTGAAACATATTTTTTACATTTATTTAATTTATTAAAGTGTGCACTTAGATACTCCTTACGAACATAAATATAAGCAAAAAAATTGTTTACGCGGTGTTTAAAAAATTTAGTTAAGTGTAAAAGTGTAAAAGTGAAAAAAATGCCTAAAATAAAATAGAATTAAATAAGATATATTAAGAATAGTAGTATTAATTAGTTTAAAAGTAGTTAATTTTTGCTTATAATAGTGACCAAAATTTGAAATGTTTTTTATACTTATATTTGTGTCCAGATAGAGTAATTGTTAGCATTTGTCTTTTTTGATAAAACAAAGGTCATTCTACTAATAACAAGTCCCGTTGTTATCTCATATTTTAGCTCAAGGTAAAATATGTTATAATCTTTAGTTCCAAAGACATTTATTATTATAAAAACCTGTTAAATGGCTTTAAATAGCCTCAGGCTTTAATGTCTTTAAGAACAAGAGAGTTCTAATGGAAAAAACTTCATATTTCAAGACTGAAGAATGTTTCGATGGAAGCTAATGAATCGAAGTAATCAGGAATTGTGGACTTAGAGTATGTTTCATTATTTAAGTGTGATTCGACTTCGACGGTTACAACGGTCTAAGGCCTTGGTTCAGTTCAAATACAAAGGACGCGTGGCCAAATTTAAGTAGTTTAACGTTAAAGTTGCAGTTACTTAGTTTTCTATAAATAGAAGTCTGTATAGTCGAAATAGTGGTCACAATTCATTTACACAAACTCTCAAACACTCAAAGTATCCATGTTAAGGCGAGAAACGAGTTACTCGAGAAAGATGTATGAATCAGTGAACCTTTATACTTTCTTTGTAATTTTTACATTCTAAATGCAAATTTACTTTCCATAAGTCTTTATTTTCTAAAGCATTTACAAATTCTGCATTTTATTGGTTCTCTCGTTCGAGTGAACTTACTTTTGTTCGTATTTAATATATGTTTCAGAAACCAAACATATTGTTCTTTTGCAAAATAAGGATGTCTTTAAAGATAAACTTCCAAACTTCTTTTAATAAAATGCATGAACAATTGTCCCAGGATTTACTAGTTGGTCCTTCAAGTAATTAATTTAAACTAGCGGTTGTTTACCAAAAATCAGTGTAAACAAATTGGCACGCCCAGTGGGACGGGTTGTTTTGTGCAATTTACATTTTTGAAAGAAGTTTATTTTCTAAAAATCCTTTTACAAATACTAAGACAGTTAGTATTTATAGTTTGTGTTTTGATTTTGTATGCATTTGAGAAGTGGTAAATCTTTACCAAATTTAACTAGTGTTAAATCTAGATCAAAAATGGTTAGACCACCAAATAACAATCAAAACAATAACAACAATGTCCCAAATCCTGAAGGACAGCCAACACAAGCGTCAATTAGTAACGCTACTATCATGGCTCAAGGCTCTGGAACATCTGCTTCGAGCGTTCCTTCAGTCAGTTTTGGGAATATAGGGGTAACAATGCCCTCAACGAGTTCGACTGTATCGGGGTCGATATCTTCGTTAGTATCACATGGTATAGGGGGCAGTCAGCCTGGTGCTGAAGATGTAAGGAGCCCCATTCGATCATTTCTGTTGAACCAATCAGGATTAGGAATGCCAGAATCTTTAATGGCAGGCTTACATAATTCTAATCAAAATCCTGAAAGGAGTACCATGCCTTCCCCAGCAGCCTCTGTTGTGGGAAATAGGACCAGAGACATTGCCTTACAAAATTTAACCAATGTAACTATGATGTCCTTTCGACAACAAATGGACGAGAGTAATCATGAAATGGTTAATACTCTGACTTCGCAATTGGGAACTATTTTGAATCCCTTGATCAATAATACAAATAACAACTATCAGTTGTTAGCCCATCAGATGGGGCGAATTGCAGATTTCTTTGGTACTCCTGCAATGCCTAACCAAAACCTTCAGCCCATTCGAAACCAAACACAGGTTCAGAACCAAGGGTTTCATGTGAACAATGAAGTTCCAAACAATCAAGTGCCACAAGTGGTACAAGAGGAACCACCGGCTCCAGTAGCGAACCATGTGCCAGAGCCTGAAGTAATTTTGGTTAATAGAAATCAGAATGCTGACGAAGTAGTTAGAAATGTGCAAAGAAATAATTTTGCGCAACAAGATAACTTGGCAAATTTAGTCGAAACTATCTTAACTCAAAATGGTTTCAATGTTGGCCTACATAGGCCTAACTTTATTTCCCCATTATCTGAGTATGTACTACAAACTGAATTGCCAAGGGGATGGAAAATCCTCAAATTCACAAAGTTTGCTGGGGACACAACTGAGTCAACAGTGGAACATGTGGCAAGATTTTTTGCTGAAGCAGGAAATTTGGCAGATAATGAAAATTTAAGGTTGAAATATTTCCCAAATTCCCTTACAAAAAATGCTTTCACTTGGTTCACAACTCTTCCCCCTCGTTCGATTCAGCATTGGACTCAATTGGAAAGGGCTTTCCATGAACAGTTTTATATGGGCCAATCTAAGATTAGTTTGAAGGAATTGGCCAGTGTGAGGAGAAAGACACCAGAGTCCATAGATGATTATTTGAATCGATTTAGGCTACTCAAGGCCAGATGTTTTACTCAAGTGCCTGGACATGAGTTAGTCGAAATGGCTGCTGGAGGCCTAGATTATTCAATTCGAAAGAAATTAGATACACAACATCTAAGAGACATGGCACAATTAGCAGATAGGGTAAGACAGGTCGAACGCCTTAAAGCTGAAAAGGCTAGATCGTCAAAGTTTCAAAAGAGGGAAAAGATTGCTTATGTCGAAACTATGGATGATGATGATGAGGAATATGTAATAAACTATGGAGACATAGAGGATAATGAAATTAATGTGGCCGAACTAAAACCTGGCCCTCCTTATGTCTGTAAATTACTAAAACCTTCAAATGGAAAGAATCCTGTCGAACCAAAGAATGATAAATTTGTTGCTAAAACTTATTCATTTGACATAACTAAATGTGATGAAATATTTGATTTATTGGTTACTGATGGCCAAATTGTTGTCCCAAAGGGATTGAAAGTGCCTCCCCTTGAACAACAAAAGAAAAGAGGTTTTTGCAAATTTCATAATTTTTTGGGTCATAAAACCTCACAATGTGTTCTTTTCAGGGATTTGGTTCAAAAGGCTTTGAAAGATGAAAGGTTGAAGTTTGGAGAGAAATCCAGACAACATATGAAAATTGACGAAGATCCACTACAAATATCATATGCTTCCTATGTGGAACCGGTCGAATGCTTGATGATCGATGCCATGGACTTATCAGGAGGCGCTCAATTGGTTTCTATTCCAGAGAATGAATACTACGAGAAAATGAAAGTAGTATATCCTGGGGCTGAAGAGGAACTGATTGACTTTCTGCAAAGGTGTAAGCTTAACAAGTCTGAAGTTATGCTTTGCCCAAGGTGCAGTGTTGTATTCGACAAGAAGGCTACTGAGGGCCTTAACAAGTTTATACCATTCAGAAGAAACAAAGAGAATTGGCCAAAGTCAAGGCCAATGAAAAAACAGAACATGGCGCATGCCAAACCAATACATCAAAGGTTGGGCAACCCAAATACTTTTGTGCCATCCAACAACTCACCAATGAACAAATGGGTTCATGGTCATGCATCAAACTTTGTCAGAAATTATGTTGACAAGGGAAGTTCAAGTAAGAATCATTCGAGTCATTCTGTTGATTCGAAGAAGTATGCTTACAGAAACAATTACATGGGAAAGAATCCCATGACCCGCACACAATGGCGTAGGCATCAGCGCCAACAAAGACTCTCCCTTCAAGAGGCTCAAAAGACTGAAGACAACAAAGGAAAACAGGTTGTCGAAGTGACCAGAAGGCCTCTGAAAGAAAGATTGTCTCAACCATTGGCTGATCAAAATGTTGATGACAAGATCGAAGAGGAAAACTTGGAGGATGAGGATCTTCTTGATTCAGATCCTGAGTTTGATGTGCTGGTGAACGTAGTTTCGATCCTCCCTGCTGAATATGACGTGTGGTCAGAAGTGACCGAAGGGGAGGATGAGTTAGATGAGTCTGAATTGGCTTTGCACAAGCCAATGTGTTATTATGTGATGAATAATGGCTGTTTAGAGGAATAGATGGCCAATTTTGAGAGGCCAACTGAGGGAATGAAGAATCATTTGAAACCCCTCTTCATTCAGGCCAAAGTAAACAATGTGGGGGTCAACAAAGTGTTGATTGATGGAGGAGCAGCAGTAAACCTGATGCCAGAATTCATGATTACCAAGATTGGTAAATTTTCTACTGACTTGCACCCTCACAACATCGTTCTTTCGAATTACGAAGGTGAGACTGGTTTCTCACTGGGGGCAATTCAAGTCGATGTGGCGGTTGGCAGCACTGTTAGGCCAACTCTGTTTTTGGTTGTAGCATCGAAGGCCAATTATAATCTGCTTCTAGGAAGGGAGTGGATACATGGTGTTGGAGCAGTGCCTTCGACTCTCCATCAGAGGGTAAGTATTTGGAGAGATGATGGTGTGGTAGAAAATATCGAAGCCGATCAAAGTTATTTTAGGGCTGAGACACACCACATAACTAAACATTCATTTGATAAGAAGTTGGCGAATATATCGCCATGTACTGAACAGGGATATGCCTATGCCCCTGCCGATAATGTCTACCATTCTGTCAAATTAGATCCAACTCATGGATTTATTTGGGAGAGAGAGGAGATAGATGATGGTCCTTATGAGGATGAAGGCAAATTCCGCCCAACTGGGTGGGACTTCGAAGAGGACCACAATGACTAAGCCCAATGCTTGGGCCAAGATTTCGACTTACATGGCCGAAAACAGAATAAATATGGCTTTAGAAGCCACAATGCTGCAAGAAAATATGGCTGTCGAAGCCAATAACTGTGAAAATGGCAAATTATTGCCAATGACTCAAAAATTGGACTGCATCTATGATGAAGAACCATTAGGATTTGAAAAGGATCCTTCCAGTTCCAGTCAAAAGATGCAGGCCCAAGACCCTTTGGAAGAAATAGATATTGGAGATGGCTCGATCAAAAGGCCAACGTACATAAGTGCTAATATCCCAAAGGACTTGCGTGATAAACTGGTTGAACTCCTTAAAGAGTTCAAAGATTGTTTTGCTTGGGATTATAATGAAATGCCAGGTTTAAACAGAAATTTGGTCGAACACAGATTACCCATTCGACCAGACAATAAACCAGTTAAACAATCACCAAGAAGATTTGCACCAGAAATCCTATCTAAGATCAAGGAGGAAATTGAAAGGCTGCTGAGAAGCAAGTTCATCAGGACTGCCAGGTACGTCGAATGGTTAGCAAATATAGTTCCTGTCATTAAGAAAAATGGTTCTCTTAGAATATGTATAGATTTTAGGGACTTAAATAATGCTACCCCTAAAGATGAATATTCGATGCCTGTAGCAGAAATGCTAATAGATTCAGCAGCAGGGTTCGAATATCTTAGCATGTTAGATGGGTATTCTGGATATAACCAAATTTTTATCGCTGAGGAAGATGTGGCAAAAACAGCTTTTCGATGCCCAGGGGCTTTGGGCACCTATGAATGGGTCGTAATGCCGTTTGGATTGAAAAATGCTGGAGCCACATACCAAAGAGCAATGAACTCAATTTTCCATGATTTTATAGATACTTTTATGCAAGTATATATTGATGATATTATTGTAAAATCATCATCACAAAATGATCACTTGGTTTGTTTAAAAAAGTCATTCGAAAGAATGAGGAAATATGGATTGAAAATGAATCCATTGAAATGTGCTTTTTGTGTACATGCAGGAGACTTCCTTGGATTTGTGGTGCATAAAAAAGGCATTGAGATAAACCAAAACAAGACAAAAGCTATTTTGGAGACTAACCCTCCAACAAACAAAAAGCAACTTCAATCCTTGTTGGGAAAAATCAACTTTCTGAGAAGATTCATTTCGAATCTAAGTGGTAAAGCTCAAGCTTTTTCACCATTGCTTCGACTCAAGAAAGAAGATGTTTTTACTTGGGGGCAGGATCAGCAAGAAGCATTTGATGAAATCAAAAAATACTTGTCTAATCCTTCAACTCTGATGCCACCAATTAGAAATAAGTTTATGAAGTTGTATATTTCAGCATCTGATACCACATTAGGTAGTATGTTAGCCCAAGAGGACGAAAATGGCGAAGAAAAGGCCATTTATTATCTAAGTAGAGTCCTTAATGATGTTGAAACTAGATACAGTAGTATTGAAAAGCTTTGTCTTTGTTTGTACTTTTCTTGTATGAAATTGAAGCATTATATAAAGCCTATTGATGTTTATGTTTATTCTCATTATGATGTTGTTAAACATATGTTGCTAAAACCAATTTTACATAGTCGAATTGGAAGATGGGCTTTAGCTCTTTCTGAATACTCACTTTCATACAAACCTTTGAAAGCAATTAAAGGCCAAATAGTGGCTGACTTTATTGTTGATCATTCAGCAATCGAATCACCTCAGAATTATATTGCTCTAGAACCATGGACTTTGTATTTTGATGGGTCTAGACATCAACATGGTACTGGAATAGGTATTTTGATAATTTCCCCACAAAAAATTCCTACTAGGTTCAAATACAGGATTAATGGTATTTGTTCGAACAATGAAGCTGAATATGAGGCTTTGATAGCAGGTTTAGAAATATTGTTGAGCCTGGGGGCAAAAGATATTAAAATAAAAGGTGATTCAGAATTAGTTTTGAAACAATTGACAAAAGAGTACAAATGTATTAAAGAGCATTTGATTTGTTATTTTGTTATAACGAAGCGGTTACCTTTTAAATGCCATGACATCATCAGTTCGAAATAAAGGGATGACGTTTGGAAATGCGGAGGTACTTTAAAAAATGCTCATCTCTTATTTCATTCGAATCATTCAAATCGAAATAGGCATTTTTGGGGGCAATTTGTTATCCCATATTTTAGCTCAAGGTAAAATATGTTATAATCTTTAGTTCCAAAGACATTTATTATTATAAAAACCTGTTAAATGGCTTTAAATAGCCTCAGGCTTTAATGTCTTTAAGAACAAGAGAGTTCTAATGGAAAAAACTTCATATTTCAAGACTGAAGAATGTTTCGATGGAAGCCAATGAATCGAAGTAATCAGGAATTGTGGACTTAGAGTATGTTTCATTATTTAAGTGTGATTCGACTTCGACGGTTACAACGGTCTAAGGCCTTGGTTCAGTTCAAATACAAAGGACGCGTGGCCAAATTTAAGTAGTTTAACGTTAAAGTTGCAGTTACTTAGTTTTCTATAAATAGAAGTCTGTATAGTTGAAATAGTGGTCACAATTCATTTACACAAACTCTCAAACACTCAAAGTATCCATGTTAAGGTGAGAAACGAGTTACTCGAGAAAGATGTATGAATCAGTGAACCTTTATACTTTCTTTGTAATTTTTACATTCTAAATGCAAATTTACTTTCCATAAGTCTTTATTTTCTAAAGCATTTACAAATTCTGCATTTTATTGGTTCTCTCGTTCGAGTGAACTTACTTTTGTTCGTATTTAATATATGTTTCAGAAACCAAACATATTGTTCTTTTGCAAAATAAGGATGTCTTTAAAGATAAACTTCCAAACTTCTTTTAATAAAATGCATGATCAATTGTCCCAGGATTTACTAGTTGGTCCTTCAAGTAATTAATTTAAACTAGCGGTTGTTTACCAAAAATCAGTGTAAACAAATTTTTGTTAACACCAAAATTATAAGATTTATGGTATTGAGAAAGTCTTGGTGTTTGAATTTAAAAGAAGGAAAAAACTAATTTCGATCGGCATGTGTATTTCGACTAAGATTAATTTATATATGTGTACTTGTCGAATTATTGGTTTGAGGTTCCAATTGCCAAAATGTTAATTGATACATGCATGCTATCAAGTATTAATCCAAGTACATATATGTTATTCAAAAAAGTGATCGAATTGGTATATTGTGTTTCACTTTAATCCATTGTTAATACCACAAATATATATATATATATATATATATATATATATATATATATATATATATATATATATATATATATATATATATATATATATATATATTTGGTCGAAAAAGGTTAAGATATATATAATAGAAGTTATTAAGTTGGGAGGAACGTGGCAGCATGTTAATGCCATGAGGTCGAATTCTATCTTGCTCTTTCTCAATTTAATACAGACTTATATATATATATTGGTTTAAGTTGAAAAATATAGAAGTTATCAACGTGAAGCAAGGCAGAAGCATGCAAGTGGGAGTTATCTTTATTTGTCTTGTAATTATGCCAAGTGTAAGGCTACTATTAGAAGTTATTTCCTGTTTTAACTTAGACCGTAGGATCTAGTGGTAGTTTTTCCTGCAAGGTCTATATCTTTTATATTATAAGCTTGTATATCCAAGCAAACTCTAAACCCTAATTTGTTTTCCCTGTTTTCCCTCCATTTTATCTTGCAATTTTTATTAAAAAATAATACAATTTTGTCTTGACTAGGATTCGAACACACGACCCTTCAGTGAAAGGCAATATTTTCAACCACTATGACAAGTATACCAATTATGAGTAAAATTATGTGCAATAATTGATAAGCACCATCGATTTTCATAGGAAAAATTTCATACAACAATTAAACACCATCAAATTACGTTGCACAGTTTAAACAATTAAAAACCGCTAATTATAAATCTAGCAAATCATCAAATCATACATTTTCTTAGGGTTTTGTTTTTCGAAAAAATTTACATTTTTTATCCTAATTCAATATTTTTTTACTAATTAACTAAACATGTTAACCATTTTCTTGGTGTGTTTTTTTTACGGAAAGAAAAAAATCATTGGACTTAAAAGTTACTTTTTTAACTAAACATGCTAAGAAAAATATACTTTTTTTTTATATCTTTCTGAATTTAAAAGTTTGTTCATGTTGAGGGGTATGGTTGATCGTATTACTGCAAATATATCAAGGTGATATTTATGCAAATAGTAGTTGACTCCAAATATATATCAACGTGACTATATTATTAATTACCAAAAATATCACAGATTCACATTTGATTATTTTGCTAACAATGTATCATAACCTTTCAGGATCAAAGAAGATTGTTTTCTGAATGAGTTTTGGTGTTGACGATGGAGAAATTGAAGATGACAACAACGATTATTTAGAACTTGACATTCCATAAGATTTATTGATTCCAAATTCAGGTGATACTCTTGCTTCTATCGTTGAAAGCACATATCCCCAAATTTTACAAAACATAACGTGTTTCCAAAATAGAGTTATATTCGCTCCTAAAAATTCAATAGTCGACACAATAAATGAATGATTATATGTTGGAACATATTTGAGTTATGATAATTCACTCGCACAGAATGTATATGGTCAAACAGTGGATGATGTTCATACTCCCGAATTTTTTAACATGATTTCTACGTCGAAACTCTCAAATCACAAGTTGAGACTTAAAGTTGGAGTTCCTGATATGCTATTAAGGAATTTGAATAAAAAATTAGGATTATGCAATGGAACAAAACTTATTATTACCAGATTTGGAAAACGTGCTCTTGAAGGAAAAATTATTTCTGGAAGTAATATTGGTGATCATGTTTTCATACCTAGATTTTCTCTAACACCATCTGACGTAAGAATTCATTTTAAATTTCAACGGAGATAATTTTCTTTAATGATTTCTTTTGTGATAACTATTAATAAGAGCTATGGACGATCTTTAAAGCATGTTGGGATATATCTTTCGTCGCCAGTGTTTTCACATGGTCAGCTGTATGTTGCGATTTCAAGAGTTACTTTTAGAGAAGGATTAAAAATATTGTCATCGACGATGACGGCGAAGATACGACTAAGACTTCGAATGTGGTCTATAAGGAAGTCTTCCGTAATATACATTTATTTGTATGAATATTTATCCAAAATTATTGTTGAACTATCGTTTAATGTTACTAAAAAAATTTCATATACCTTATATTATTACAATTATCATATCGTAATTTATAATTACATATCTTACGGTTAATTAGACCCATGCACTGCACGGGTCGATGTTCTAGTATATATATATATATATATATATATATATCTGTTTGTAATAAGAACAAAGGGTTGAATCCTATTTTATGAAAGTCTTGCAACACCCACGCCGCGGTGGCAAACGGGTTCAAGGGACGGACATAGATGGATTCCAACCACTATTTACATTCAAATGCAATTTAATCTTTCAAGTCCTTTAAAGTTTCTGCACTTTATCATTTCATTGCAATTTATCTTCAGGTTTTTAAACTTTTATTTGCAAATCATTTAACAAGTTTATGCAAATTTACTTTAATCCTTTTTGTATTTTAATTTGATCATTCGACTTCGTCGAATCAGTTTGTTTTTAATGCATTTAATGCAAATCAGACAATAAATGTTCAAGTAAAAGATGATGAACATTCATATTTTTCTAGAAAATAACACACAAATATGTTCCGAGATTTACTAGTTGATCTCTCAAGTAATTAATTTAAACTAGCGGTTGTTTACCAAAAATCAGTGTAAACAAATTGGCACGCCCAGTGGGACTGTTTTGTGTGTTATTTTCTTTTTGAAAAATTTTACAAAGATTGAAATATGAAAAGTTTTAGTCTTTGAGTGGCCTCTAATGATTGATCATGGTGATTTAATTTCTATGGTTAACAATTATTATGAGAATATTGATATTTTTGGGCAAATTGCGAATCAAATTGTGGCTATAAAAAGCGGTTTTCGAAACCATAATTTTTGAGAGGCCATATTATCTTAGCAATTTGAATTGTTTACGTTCATCATGTAAAGGTTGAATTGCTTTTAACTCCAAGTGGTATGGAGAAGTTTTAATAAAATTAAATTCAAGAAAACAATGATCGAAATTGTTTTCTAATAATTAATGTGTATATACTTCATTTCATGAATCAAATTTGGTTGGGTACGGTTAAGCCAATATTTAGAAGATTCAAATTAAATTTTGAAGAAACACTTTGCCATGCATGATGCTAACATGGAAGTTGTTTTAAAATTGGTAAAGTGGTCAAAATTTTGTTGATCATATCAAGTATGAAAAGATGAGTGAAATATTGGTCAAACACGGTTCGAGGGATGCCGTAAAACTGATTGAATTTTTATATTTTATCTCATTCTAAGAATAATGTTCTCGACCAAACATTTTATTAAGATGTAGACTCTATTGTTGACCAAAACAATGGTAAAGTATTACCATGTTTCTTTCGACAAAAAATAAAAAAAAATGTGGTGATGATGTCGGAATCATCTTCTCTAAAATTTGGTCATGTTTCTTTTAAAAGAGGTCATTAAGTGTTTTCTCTAAATTGGTGACATGATTAAAAATGTTATTCCTCTCATTTCATTCGAGAAACAACATTTTTGGGGGCCTCTGTTAACACCAAAATTATAAGATTTATGGTATTGAGAAAGTCTTGGTGTTTGAATTTAAAAGAAGGAAAAAACTAATTTCGATCGGCATGTGTATTTCGACTAAGATTAATTTATATATGTGTACTTGTCGAATTATTGGTTTGAGGTTCCAATTGCCAAAATGTTAATTGATACATGCATGCTATCAAGTATTAATCCAAGTACATATATGTTATTCAAAAAAGTGATCGAATTGGTATATTGTGTTTCACTTTAATCCATTGTTAATACCACAAATATATATATATATATATATATATATATATATATATATATATATTTGGTCGAAAAAGGTTAAGATATATATAATAGAAGTTATTAAGTTGGGAGGAACGTGGCAGCATGTTAATGCCATGAGGTCGAATTCTATCTTGCTCTTTCTCAATTTAATACAGACTTATATATATATTGGTTTAAGTTGAAAAATATAGAAGTTATCAACGTGAAGCAAGGCAGAAGCATGCAAGTGGGAGTTATCTTTATTTGTCTTGTAATTATGCCAAGTGTAAGGCTACTATTAGAAGTTATTTCCTGTTTTAACTTAGACCGTAGGATCTAGTGGTAGTTTTTCCTACAAGGTCTATATATATATCTGTTTGTAATAAGAACAAAGGGTTGAATCCTATTTTATGAAAGTCTTGCAACACCCACGCCGCGGTGGCAAACGGGTTCAAGGGACGGACATAGATGGATTCCAACCACTATTTACATTCAAATGCAATTTAATCTTTCAAGTCCTTTAAAGTTTCTGCACTTTATCATTTCATTGCAATTTATCTTCAGGTTTTTAAACTTTTATTTGCAAATCATTTAACAAGTTTATGCAAATTTACTTTAATCCTTTTTGTATTTTAATTTGATCATTCGACTTCGTCGAATCAGTTTGTTTTTAATGCATTTAATGCAAATCAGACAATAAATGTTCAAGTAAAAGATGATGAACATTCATATTTTTCTAGAAAATAACACACAAATATGTTCCGAGATTTACTAGTTGATCTCTCAAGTAATTAATTTAAACTAGCGGTTGTTTACCAAAAATCAGTGTAAACACCTGTAAAGAAAATAAATTGTTTAAGACATATATAAAAGTAATATAAATTTTAAAGAGTGACTCGATGGAAAGAATTATACCTGCAAAAATCTTGAGAAAGGAAAAAGAGTAAACCAACAACGAAAACATGACAGATTTAAGTAAGACTAACAAATCATCCATTTATAAATGTCTACCATTCCACCTAGATAACCTCTTTCGAATTCTCTCAGTCAAAGGCAACCATAAAGAACGACGACGAGAAGACCAAGATAAAATTAACAACCAAAGAAGTATCAATCAAACAAGCATGCGCCACCATCAACATTAACTCCCACCAACATACTCTTATGAAAATTACTCTTCTCTCCACAATCAAAATATCATCCGTCAATTACAAGTGAGAAATGCGAACCTGAGAACCTGGATTATCACCAACTAAATAACCCTTAAATATAGTCGCCTCAACAGAAGCCTTCAACCCCTCGACAACTAACCATAAAAAAAAAAAGGAAAGGAGAGAAGATTCCCCTTTTGTAAGCTTCTACCAAACCTAAACATGTGTACACATCGGTCAGACTACCATTTACCAAAACATAGGTAGATGTAGAACTCACACAATCTGTAATCCACTGTCGCCATTTAACAGTAAACCTCATTTTAATTATCACTGACTCTAGATAACCTCAGTCAACAAAATCATAAGCCTTTTAAAGTCGACTTTTAACAATATCATCTCTTTTTTACTTCTCCTGGCATCATCCACCAACCCATTTGCTATCAAAATGTTATCCAAAATTTGACGGCCCTTCCCAAAAGTAGATTGAGGGTCATAAATAATTTTACATATAACTCCATGTAAGTTATTGGCCAACATTTTAGCTGAAACCTAATTTAAATAACCAGCCAAAGAATGGGTCGAAAGCCAGACATCCTCACCAGATTCGAAATCTTCGAGATCAAGACTATGAATGTACAATTCGATGCATGAACTAATTTACCATGAGAATAAAACTATAAAAAATCTCATTAAATCGCCCTTAAGTTCTAAGAAAAGAATCTTTCACAAATCAAAAATTAACACCATCTGATCCAAGACTTTTAAAGTTGTCGCAGTCGCTAACCGCTTGTTTTCACCTCTTCATCAGAAAAAAGTTTCTCCAACTCAGCCGCATCCACAAAACTAAGAGATTGAGACTGCAGATTCTCAATGTCTAATCTATCTACATTAAGTGCCTGAAAATGACTTTCAAAATGATCAAAAATGGAACCTCGAATTCCTTTAACCGCCTCCACCTAAGCTCTCTCCACCACAAGGTTATGAATAGTGTTGCCACACTTCCGATTAGACATTGCACCATGAAAAAATTCGGAATCAACATTGCCGGCCATCTCGCATCAACCTCAATATTTGTCATTGGTTACTACAATGCAATTTGGAAAAAGACAACGCTTAAGAGGATAAAAAACATATTTCCTCCTTGTCTTCATCATTAAGACCAAGGTAATTAGAATCGGAATGGACATTGAACCGATATGGTTATTGGTTAAAGGTTCAATTGATTCAACTGGGTTCATCCAGTTGGACCGTTTTTAATCAAATACATTTTTTATTATTATTTTCTTATAATATAATAATAGATAATTAAGAAAAAAAATTGAAAAAAAAAATGTTAATGTGCAATTAAGCATCCATATACTACGGTTGATGTAATTTTTGTTTTTTTTTTTGACACAAAGTAATTTTTGTTTTAGAGCTATAACTTTTTGCAAAAAAAGAAAAAGTTAATATTCTAAATAAATAAAAAAGATGTTTTTCTCTTCCGACCCGAGAAAAACATAGTAGAAACAGAACCTCCAATTTCAGATCCGAGGTGTTCGGCGGCAATGGTGCGGTGGGTACTTTCTCCAATTTCAGACCCTCTTCCCATTCAATTCCTCTCTCACAACAACCTTATCATCGTCTTCAATTATCTCCTCATCAATTTCTGGTCCTTCTTCTCTCTTTCTCT